>NC_079320.1:62461520-62701520 GCF_029931775.1 Euleptes europaea | reverse complement strand
CTGCCAACACAAAGCCGTTTTTTAAAAAAAATACAGTTTGTTTCCCTTTAAGCCTTAGGCATTGAAATCTGTTTTCTTCCAGTTTTGAGGGTTTCCAAAGCAACACCAGTAGGGGTTGATCCTTGACCAATGAGCAAATCCAGAACCCATTGTGATGTCAGCTCACAGCCTAGCCAGGCCTTGACAGTTGTCCAGGCTTGGTCCAACGGTCAATGGACAGAGGGCTATCAGCCATCTGAAGAAGCAATACCAAAGCTTCTGTGTAGTAAAAGAATACAGACCACAAAACATAGAGTCAGCCGAGAAAATGGTAAGGAAGCAGAGTACGGTGTGATGGCAAAATTGTCAAACTATGTGAACAGAAGGCCAAGCAAAGAATTTCAAGATAAATAGAAACTCTACTATGAATATTCCTCTTAAAACATGGTCTGAGGGGAAAGATGAGATCTGAGAAATATATGTCTTTGGAGTTGAAATTTTAGCTTAAGTAAGGTTCTTGTTTTACATAATGTTTAGATATTACAAACAAGAGACAGCTAAAAAAAGGTATAAATTTGATGTGAAGGAAAAGATGAACCTGTGAGATGTACATCTTTTGTAGACCGATCAACTTTATATGTTTTGTATCCTGCCTAGAAACTACAAATACGTGACAGTCAAAACATTAAGAAATTATTAACATAGTGGGATGGAAAGAGTTAAAAATAGAAGTGGCTGGAGAAATACAGAGGATGATATATTTAATGAACCATCTCTGTTAAAAGTCCATTCCTGAAAATTGGGCTGAAAGTGGTCTGGAGGCGGCATGACCCCTCCGCCAGCGCAAGTGGCCTAGAGGGGCTTATGCTTGGGCAGTTCCATCACCACCCCCTTGGTGCCGTGGAGCAAGGTTCAGGAATGGGCTGTTAGAAAGGTACAACGTAAAGTTGTAACTTGGATCTATTAAAGACTGCACAGATGGAGGCGGTTAGATATTTTGGGACACGAAAACTAGATTAACTGTATAGCAGCAAATTTAGCATACTAGATTAATTTATATGTATAGCAGCAAACTCTGTATGGTTGATTATAATTGTCTGCCTTTCTATTTACAGTAGGTATTCTTTGTATTTTTTTTCCCTGGGGTTTTGATTTTTTGTTTTTGTATGTTTTGTATTTTCTACTTTTTTCTGTGTCTATTATGTAACAAAATAATAAAGTCAATTTCTTCCCTTCTTTAGCTTCAACATATGCTACGTGCAGTGATATTAGTTTAATAAGTAATGAGGAAACTCTGCCATGTCTCAGAATCTACCTACAGTAGAGCTTCCTTGGGATTGGTGTCAATTCTTGCCTGTCTAGGGTTGCCAGTTGCCCTTCGCCACCGGTGGGAGCTTTGTTGTTGTGGGGCTGGTGGGGGGACGATGGCCACAATAAAGTCACTTCTGGGGTAAAACCAGTGATTTCAAGATCCTGCAGGGCAGGGGCTTGAAGGACTTTTGTTTCCCCTCCCCCCACAGTGTATCAATGGCTAAAATGGCCAATGCCCCCTCCCTCCTGTGGCTTTTTGATAGGGTTGCCAACATCCAGGTGGTGGCTGGAGATGTCCCACTATTACAACTGATCTCGAGCCAAAAGAGTTCAGTTCGCCTGGCTGCTTTGGTGATTAGACTCTGTCCCTCCCCAAACCCCACCCGCCTCAGGCTCCACCCCCAAAACCTCCAGGTATTTCCCAGCCCAGAGCTGGCAACCCTACTTTTTGAGTGCTTGATAAAGCGGGAGGGGGGGAACAGCTCTCCTCTGTGGGCCCGATCAGGATTGAGCTGTGGGGGGCTTTTTACATCTTTAAAAACTTCTGATGGGGGAGGCATCTCCGTGGTAGCCAGAAGGATGTTGTTCTGTCTAGTTTCACCCACAGTGGTAGTAACAAGAAGAAGAAAAGTTGGTTTTTATATGTCGACTTTCGCTACCACTTAAGGAAGACCCAAACTGGTTTATAATCACCTTCCCTTCCTCTCCCCACAACAGACACCCTTTGAGATAGGTGGGGCTGAGAGAGCTCTAACAGAGCGGTGACTTGCCCCAGGTCACTCAGCTGGCTTTGTGTGTAGGAGTGGGGAAACAAATCCAGTTCACCAGATTAGCCTCTGCCGTTCTTGTGGAGGAATGGGGAATCGAACCTGGTCTCCAGATCAGACTCCACCACTTCAAACCACTGCTCTTAACCACTACACCACACTGGCTCCCCATCTTTCCTTCCTCCCTTGGCATAAAATTGCCTTTCCTTCTCTGCCCCCCATCCTCTTGTGAGGTAGCCGAATGGCAGGCAGCAATAGCCATTGCTTGTGACCGACTGCCATGCCCTCCTGAGCCAAAGTGGTCATTTTCTCCAGGTGAACTGATCTGTATCACCTGGAGATCACTTGTAATAGCAGGAGATCCCCAGCTGCTACCTGGAGGTTGGCAACCCTATGAATGTAGTGATGGCTGCAATCTTTATTGGAACATTGGGGGCGGGAATGGAGGCATTAGCAATGGTGGACGTCACTAAATCTGTAGCTGATTTCTTAATCAATGACTTTCCAAGGATGTCAATTTTTGATTCAATTCCAAAGATCCATTAACCTTGAGAGTGCGCCCCTTTAAAAAGATGAGTGATAAAAATGCCCTTCTTCATTTTCACTCCTTTCATCCTTTTCATTTAAAAAGGAATTTGCCCTAAGGTCAATTCCTAAGGTCAATTCTGGGCCCCCCTTGGAGAGAAATGTAGGGTGTAAATGAACTGTGAGTGTTAAGTGCCATCAAGTCTCTTCCGACTCATGGCGACCCTATGAATCAACGTCCTCCAAAATGTCCTATCCTTAGCAGCCTTGCTCAGGCCTTGCAAACTGAGAGCTGTGGCTTCCTTGACAGAGTCCATCCATCTCTTGTTGGGGCTCCCCCTTTTCCTGCTGCCTTCAACTTTTCCTAGCAGAATTGTCTTTTCCAGTGACTCTTGTCTTCTCATAATGTAACCAAAGTACAACAGCCTCAGTTTAGTCATTTTAGCTTCTAGGGTCAGTTCATCCTTGATTTGATCTATAACCCACTGTCTTATTTTTTGGGCAATCCACGGTATCCGTAACACTCTCTTCCAACCCCACATTGCCATAAAGGGCATTTTTAAATATCTCCATTCCTTTTGTATCCTTTTTGTATTATGTTTTTATGACAACAAAGGAATGATGATGATGATAATACTCAAAAGGTGGCCAATATATTCCTGCAGCTTTCGAGGCATTTAAAGCAAAAATAATCCCTCAGGTCTTGTTTGGGGCAGGTGTGTGGGTCAGAGGAGTTTCGGAACATTTGGATAATACACTTCTTCGGTTCCTACGGAAGCTGGCTGGAGTGCCTAGCTGTGTTGCCGGAACTGCAGTCCGGGTGGAGTTTGCACAGCGCTCCTTTGAGTCTAGGGCTTGGGCTGCCGCCTTTAAACTGAGAATGAAGGTCCTTTTTGCAGCTTCAAATACTCAGGGTGGGCTTTTACACCTCCTAAAAGAAGACAACTTTAAGCAAGGTGTGTGGCTAATAGGATCGTATTTCTTGGTCTCCCCCTTACAAACCTCGGCAGTATGAGTATCCAGGAGGCAAAAAAGTTGATTACCACAAGGGTGGCAGACCTTGATCAAGCTAGTACATTGAGTCGGGCAAGGCGAGTATGTTCCACTTTTGCACTAGGAATTTCTCCACCAACTACTCTCCCTTCATATTTGAGATTTCTCACAATTCCTAGTCATAGGTGAGCTTTTACGCTTGCCAGGTTGATTGTCCTGCCGACGATTGAACTGAGGGGACGGTTTGATGGAACTCCATTCTCAGATAGGCTATGTGCTTGTGCATCAGGAGCAGAAGGGTGTTAAATGAAACCTTTGTATACTTTGGCTTTGCAGGAAGGCAAGGAAGATCCCAAGTATGAGGAGTTTGGGCCTCAGCCTGGGGAAGACAAGCTGGAGCCCACTATCGATGAGGTGAGTCTTGAAAGAAAAGACTTTTCTTGAAACTTACGTTGGCGATTCTGAGGACATCTCTCAAGAAATACCAGATTCTGGAGAGACACAAGCAGTATGGGGCATGGTGAGGGGAGAAACCGAGATCAGCTCACCTGGAGAAAATGGTCGCTTTGGCAAGTGGGTGAGTCTTGAAAGAAAAGACAGAAGCAGGGCAGAAAAACAGAAGCGCAGGTTTGCTGAGGGATTGGAGGAATGAGAGAAGAATGCAAAGGACAGGCAAGAACCTGTCAGTCTAGGAGACCAATCATTGAGAAACAAGAACCAGCGAGCCTTGTCTTAGGTCAGCTGAAGCCATAATAGATGAACAGCAGCAAGGACTGCAGTGTTCTGCACAGTTATTTCTACCCTAGTTTCCCCAATTTTTTGAGTCATGGAGCACTTTTCAGGAGAGAAATTCGTCACAGAGCACTAATTTTCACCTAGCACCTATATACTAAACCTTAATGACAGTAGTATTTTTCTTTCCAATCTCTTCACGGAGCACTAGGAGATGTTTCGCAGAGCACTATGGCCATTTATGCTTGGTAATTAGCAGCGGGTTCCAGGCTGCATATTTTTTTAAAAGTTTTTTTCATGCTGAACAGTCATTCAGGAAGTGACTGCGAAGCCGGCGCATACCTGCATCACATTTCTTAAGAGCCCCTTTAACGCAACCGTTTGTGTTTGCTCTGCCCCTGCCTCGAAGAACCCCCTTAAGGAAGCATGCAAAATTGACAGGTGCGCATTAGCTATGTGAACGGAGGTTACTAATGGAAGGAATGAAGGAGCAGGTGAGTGGAGTGGTGGAATTTCACCTTTTGCGTCGGGACCGTGAATAGGCATTTTAAAGGTTGCATTGACAAAAAGAGCTTTGAGCGAGCATCAAAATTGACCCTGCATAGATGGCCCAAGTGCTCCATGGAGCACAGTTTGGGAACCTCTGATTTATACCATAAAAATAGACAGAATTGTTGAGAACAACTTACAGAATTCAAATCCATAAGGAAAATCTGGACGTCTTTCACTCCAACGAAATGATTTAGAGCCCCACGTTCACAGAACGACTGAGAGGGCAAACCAGCCACCAGGAGGACACCAATCTTCTTGTGAAAATCCTGATGCGGCCTCAGAGTGCACATTCCCACCGTCTTGTCTTGTCTCTCCAAGGTCTTGGGTAGAGAAAGCTGTTCCCCAGCACCTGGGATGCCAGTGGTGCCAGGGTTAAACATTTGGCATGCAAAGCGTGCTGCCCATGGGCCCCAAGATGGGGACCCCTGGTCTAAAGGCACGACATTAAGAAAGAAATGACATGAGACGTGCATTCTTCTGTGTTTGGGAAGAAGATGCCAACTGTGCTGATTCTCGGAAGGGTCTTAAATAAAACTTGTATGGGATTTTTTGGCTTTTCAGCTGCAGCAGCAAGACCAAGAAGGAGAGGCTCTTTGCGAACGCTCAAAGGAGGAAGTAGCAGAAGCTGGACATGAACCTCTCCCTCATGAAACTGAGGAAGAGATTTTGCCTTGGGCAACCGAACAGCATGAACACCTGGAAGTTGTTGTGAATGTGGTGAGTCTTCAAAGCAAAAAAGCTGGGCAGATAACCAGAGATGCGAGTCGGTGTAGGGGTCAAGGGGTATGCGGGAAGGACTGAATGGACAGGCAAGAACCTGACAGTCCAGGAGAGCAATAAGTGAGAAACCAGAGAAAAAGGGAAGATGCCTTAGTAGGGTTGCCAGATCTGGGATGGGAAATACCTGGAGGTTTTTGGGGTGGAGCCTGAGGAGGGCGGGGTTTGGGGAGGGGACGGACTTCAATGCCATAGAGTCCAATTGCAAAAGCGACCATTTTCTCTAGGTGAACTGATCTCTATCAGCTGGAGATCAGTTGTAACTCTAAGCCTTAGGTCAGCTGAAGCCAAATCGCACCATGAACCTGAGCTTGAACCTGGCACCTTCTGTAGGCCGGTCACGGCCACTGACCATGAAGAAATGGGCCCTACTTCCGATCAAACATCCACTGGGAAACCTGGAGGCTTACTGCACCATTAATTTACTGCAAATTATTAGCGTGGTCGAACTATGTGGCTTGGCTGCACAGTCAGATGTCCCCCAAGCACCTTGGCTAAATTCATCGCTGTATTTACAACTGCCTGTCTGCACTTTCCCCCGGGGAGCGTCGCATAATTCATGATGTCATGCATGTGCGACAAGCTCCCCTTCCCCCCTTTTTAATTTTTTGCAACCTTCACCCCGCTGCCTGCAGCCTGGGGACTGCATCTCCGCTCAGACCCCCTGCTGTCCCTATAAAAATGTCCACAAACACATACAAATTGAGAAGCCGGGCAGAACTTGTATCGGGTTGAGCGAGGGAGACTGCAAGACCAAGCAAGGAACTCTCTCCCGTTGCTGCCACCTTCGTTTGAAAGCTGCAGTCCCACAGTCTTCACAGAACTCATGTAATTATAATAAACACTGCACAAAGTGGCTGCTGTGTCTGCAAAGCCCCTGTTCTGGAGGAATCCCTGCTCAGGGAGCTTGCATAACTGCTCTCCAAATTTCTCTGCAACTTTTTTTTTAGTTCACTTTAGGCACAGTAGGGTGCCTGAGGATTTGTTTTAAAAAGCTACGTGCAAAGGGACAAAAGACTGCTCCTAGGAGGAAATCCTTCCCATCTCACCTGGGGATATTGCACCGGGAGGAAAACGGGGGTCGGCGGGAGGGGGGGAGAAGAAACTGAAACCATCATTCTACTGCGGCCAGAACAAAAGCAACAAGTACAGCCTCCTCCGTAACAAATTCAAAACCTTTATTGGCATAACAAGTCGTTCAAAGCTTTCCAGAGTTAGTCAAATGATAAAATATCAATATTAAAATCTATATCAATAAACATGGATAAAACAGGGTAGGCCGGAATGCAGTGAATCTGAGGTATATATAGAAAACGAGTATCTAAAAAACCCAGAAATAATAGCTATTGTATTTTTTGTTTAATTTTTATCTTTAAAGTTTGCTTCAAAAACATGGCTACTATTTCTGTAGTTTCTGGGTCATGCCCATTCACTAGGAATCTAAACAGAGAGTGAGGGGAAGAATTCCTGTCCAGAATTAATGGCATTAAACATTTAGTGCGTAGGTCCGCTAGCATTGCACACTCCAACAAAATATGATGTATGGAGTCTATCTGATTCAAGCCACAACCACAAATTCTCCTTTCCAACGGGGTACCACTAATGCTTGACATCCTGATCCCTTTTTTAAAAAGAAGAGGAACGATCCAACATTACTCCAAGTGCATTTGCTTAACTTTGTCACCAGCAGGAGGTTTTTGGGCGTAGCTTGAGGAGGGTGGGGTTTGGGGAGGGGAGGCGCTTCAATGCCATAGAATCCAATTGCCAAAGCGGTCATCTTCTCCAGGGAAACCGATCTCTATCAGCAGGAGATACCTGCTATTACAGCTAGTACCTGGAGGTTGTCAACCCTATAAATAGGACTGACAGCTCCCAAATGCATCTGGAGGTTTTCTGGAATTGCCAACTGATCTGAGTACAGAGATTAGTTCCTGTGGAGGCAATGTCTGCTTTGGAGGGTGGCCTCTTTGGCTTTGTACCCAGCTGAGGGCCCTCCCCTTCCCAAGCCCTGCCCTCCACAGGCTCCGCCTCTCCAATCTTCAGGAATTTCCCATGTTGCAGGGTTGTAGGGTTGACAACCTCCAAGTACTAGCTGGAGATCTCCCGCTATTACAATTGATCTCCAGCCAAGAGATATCAGTTCACCTGGAGAAAATGGCCGCTTTGCCCATTGGACTCTATGGCATTGAAGTCCCTCCACTCCCCAAAACCCGCCCTCCTCAGGCTCTGCCCCAATAGCCTTCCGCCGGTGGCGAAGAGGGACCTGGCAAACCTATGCAGTTGGCAACCCTAGTGCCACCCCTCACATCCAGGGGATGTGACAGTGAGGGAACAGAAGACTTTTTGGTTCTCTCTGTTCATCACCTGACAATCTCCGTTCCAGTACGGTCTGAAGCTTTTAATTGTTTTCCAATCCTTCACTTCCAGATTTACTCAGTATTCGAGCCATTGGATCATGAGAGCCCCAAACCACCCCAGCTGAAGTCTCCCGAAGGAGACTACGTGATGTAGGATTGCTGCTACCTGAGAGATAGCGAAGGCCTCCAGCAGCACTCTGGCGCCTCCATGGGAAACTGTCCCTCCCCCAACATGGCCAGCCAGCTCCCCCCATTCTTGGGGAAGAAAGTCGCTGCCTCCTAGTCACGTCTGACTGAGCCGGTCCACATTCTGGCAGTAGTCCAGCAGATCTCTCTGGGAAGCGCTGGAGTGGAGCACCAAAGCGCGAGCCCTCCTCTTTTGCTTGTGCCCAACTTCTATTGCTCAAAGATTGCCCTCGCTTCCCTAAACCCCGCCCACCTCAGGCTCCACCCCATGTATTAGGGCTGCCAGGTCTGGGTTGGGAAACCCCTGGGCACATTAAGGATGGCGCTGGGGGAGGGCAGGGTTTGGGGAGGGGTAGGATTGCCATGTCCCTCTTTGCCACTGGCGTGAGGTTTTTGGGGCGGAGCTTGAGGAGGACAAGGTTTGGGGAAGGGAGGGACGTCTCACTTTGCCGTCCATGCATACAAGGAAGGTACACTCCTTCATGGAATAATGCACTGAAGGACTTATGAAGCTTGAAAAAGTATTGCATGAAATGGAATTATACCGGATTTCCATCACACTACGTCCGGTCTTTGCTGCCTAAATTATTGCATTTGCACTTTATGGACTCTTAAAAAACTGAGCAACTGTGCCTGACATTTACTTATTTTGTAACGCTTTTGCGTCTTCACATTGGGTCTTTTCCAGACCATTTGTAAATTATTATTGTGGTGTTCTGCTCAACTTGGGTTGTGTTTATTAGAACTACTTCTGAATATAAATTCTTCTAATAGCAATAGCATTGTTGTTACCTTAATTGTATAAATTAGCTGGTGCTTTTATTTTGAATTGCCAAAACGTCCTGGAAGTTGGCAACGCAAGGGATGCGAGATCCCACATTTTCATCCTGGAACGACAGTTCCCTGAATTACTTGGTTAGAAGCCATGGCGGTCGGAACGAGTTCAGTAAGCAGCCTCTCTTTTTCGTGCAGGTCCTGGCAATGACTGAAGGCAGCCAGGAGACCCCGCTGACTGTCCCCTCAAGGGCTTCTCGCCACTCCGCGGCACCACAGAGGCAGAATCAGTTCCTCCGGTGCTTTCAGAACATATTCAAGCGGTTCAGGAGAGTATCTCCAGAACCCCCCGCCTCGCCAAGTACCAACAGAGGCCAATGGAACCTCAGCAGACGTTTCCAACGGTGGCTCAACAAGCAAAGGGGACGCGTGCGCCCCAGCCAGTCCTGAGGGGGCCAAGGTGAGGTCGGCCAGCAAGGCATGCTTTTGAGGTCTTCCGTTAATTGTTTCTTAATCTTAATTAATCCGTTAATTGTTTCTTAATCCGTTAATTAATCTTAGTACTCCCTAAAAGTTCACTTCTTACAGTATTTTTGTCTTCATTGTTACAATATTGATTTATTATTAGGTTATTTCTAAGTTAGAACACTGTTTAGTGTTCTGTTTATTGTTATTAGAATTTAGTATTTATTCTTTTTTGAATATCCTGAATAAAAGTAGCAATGAATATTAAAGACCGTTTAATCGTCGGCAAACTATTAGTTTTTATTAACAGTATTCAATACTAATTGAATACTATTATTATTAATAAAATATTATTAGTAATAAAATATTTTAAAAGCCAACTCAGCAGGCAGGGCGTGCTGATGAACACTTCAACTAATTTTTTTTGCTATCACTAGGCTCTTCAAGTTTCTTTATTACAGTGTTAATGTCTTTGTTCGGAAAATATTGATTTATTATTAGGGTCTTTCTATATTAGAACACTGTTTAGTGTTCTGTTTATTGTTATTAGAATTTAGTATTCTTTTTTAAATATCCTGAATAAAAGTAGCGTTGAATATTAAAGAATATTAAAGACTGTTAACCTTCGGTAAATTATTAGTTTTTATTAACAGTATTCAATTCTAATAAAAACTAATAATTTACCGAAGGTTAACAGTAATTAATAATATTATTTAATTAATAATAATATTTTATTAATAATAACAGTATTCAATTCTAATTGAATATTGTTATTATTAATAAAATATTATTAGTAATAAAATATTTTAAAGGCCAACTCAGCAGTCAGGGCGCGCTGTTGAACACTTCAACTAATTTTTTTGCGATCACTAGTCTCTTAAAATTTCTTTGTTACAGCGTTAATGTTTTTGTTTGGAAAATATTGATTTATTATTAGGGTCTTTCTATATTAGAACAATGGTTAGTGTTCTGTTTTACACTTGGATTAGTCTCAGCTGGGTAACTGCCGGTTTAGCTAATTTAAACCATAGGAAATTTCTATTCCACACCAGCACTCATAGAGTAAAGCACCTAGGCTCTGCTGGTCTGTGGAGGGTAAGCCTGGATTTAAGGATTTAATAATAATAATAATGATTTTTCAAATATATAGAATTTTCTAAATGCAAATATGTACTTTCTTAGCATATTCCATGTCTCTTTCAGAGATCTATGTACCCGGTTAGCTAAATGCTATATGCTT
This sequence comes from Euleptes europaea, assembly GCF_029931775.1. Lineage (NCBI taxonomy): Eukaryota > Metazoa > Chordata > Lepidosauria > Squamata > Sphaerodactylidae > Euleptes > Euleptes europaea. Next base: position 62,690,862 of record NC_079320.1, on the reverse strand, counting down.
AAAAACAGACAGAAACAATCAACTGATGAAGCAAGTTTATTGCGAAACGTGCACTGATCTGGAGGTGTCGTTTTGGTTCCCATTAATTTTTGACTTTGGTTCTGTTCATTTTGGATTCTTGTACTAATTTGGGACTCTCATGGAACTGTGCCTGTTGGTGATTTCAACCCGGCGTTACATTCCCGCAAAGAAGAATAAGGAAAGAACATTATTTACTAACCTTGGCTGTCTAAATATATAAGACTACCGTGTTTATTGTGTATTTTGGTATATTTACTTAGTTGTCTGAATGTATAAGACTATGTATGTTTTGTTGCACATTTTTGCACATTGAATTCACGCATTATAAATAGATATATAGCTATTGATCTTTGTGTTGTTGTTTACTTAAACCAGTGTTTGTTCAGTATAAGTTTTATTTCTTTAGAATATACCTATACTATGACTCAAAAACTTGATATGTTTAGCTATACTAGCTCAGATAAAGATAGAATATTTAAAATGTTACCTAAGGGACAGGCAACTAAGAAAACTCAAAACGTAGACTTGGCTAAAGTATGGAATGCGCTCAAACAAAACATAAGATCTGAATCACATGCAGTCACCCTTTCTGAGTATATTGACAATAATATAATACCGAGGGGACTACGAATGCAAAAATCCCCCACCCTATATCGCTCGGACAAAGAATTTATTGAGAAATGGATGGCCATCTTGAACAAGTGTTCAGTGGATCTCATGATGCTGATCATTGAGAGATCCTTTAAAGAAGCAGAGTCAGCCAAAGAAGAGGCAAAGAAACTTAAAATGGAGGTTAAAACCGCCATCTCAGAGGATGCATATGAGTCGCAATTGACTCAATTGGAGAATGATCTGGCCAAATATGAAGCTGACATTGAAATGTATAAACATCGCAAATTCCTCTGGGACCAGAGGATTATGCTCGTGATAGAGTGTATTTTCGGAATGGTAAACAACGCCCCTTTAAAGGGAGATTTGACGCAGACAGAAATTCAGGTTCTGAGGGATCTTCCGCTGAGAGAGGCAACTCTAGTATTTCGAGTGGAGGTTTCTACGGTTCAACTTATTATCTTCGTCCCACCAGACGGGATTTTTCTTATGCCCCAAGATCATAACGGGGGCCACGGCAGAAACAAAAACCAAAACAAACCTCATAGTCAATCTCTCCTCGCGGAGGCTTATACCCGAGGAGGAACATGTTCTGAATTTAGGTCTGGGGTTTGTCCCCACTCCGCATTACTCTGGCTTTCAGACACGTATAGATTTATATAAGCTCTTCAGAAATATCAAACTGAAAGAATTTTTTCAGGGGAAAGAAAATAAACAGGACAATTTTGTCAATAAGTTTCGTCCCAAATCCACCTTCATTGCCAAAACCCCAGGCTTACAAATTAACACATTCCATTCATTAGTTCTACGGGACGTGGACAAATTTGAAAAACGAAGGAACTGGAAAACGAAAGACCCATCTAACTCCACAAGAAATTAGCACATTAAAAATATTTCTTCTAATTCTTCTATTATGTGCAGGCCAGCGGATAAAGGCGGGGCCATTGTCATTTTGGACACTTCCTCTTATGAGGCAGAAAATAAAAGACAACTCAGCAGTTCTAAGTATTATCGAATCTTATCTTCTGACCCCACCAGTAGGGTGGCCAACATCATCAAAGTAGTTGTCTATGAGGATCTTGCTCTTAATTACATCAACAAACCTACCGCCGATTTTCTCATGGTCAAATTCCCGAGAGTGCCCATATTTTATTCACTCCCTAAAATTCATAAGACCTTACACAATCCTCCTGGCAGACCCATAATTTCTGCTGTGGGCATCCTTTTAAAACCCATTTCTTGTTTTGTGGATTCTTTTTTGCAACCTTTTAGCAAAGCTACTAGTTCATACATCAAGGACACCCGGGATTTTATTAACAAGGTGGAGCATTTGCCCATTTCTTCAGAAGCTGTCTTTGTTACATTGGACGTCTCCTCGCTCTACACAAACATACCCTTGGATGACGTAAGATCTATCATAGAAAAACAACTCAACACTCAAAGGGACAAATCTGTACCCACCCATTCCTTGATGAGCCTAGTGGACATTGTGTTTGAGAACAATTAGTTTAGGTATTGAGATCAATTTTACCTCCAAACTCAGGGAGTGGCCAGCTTATACATGCTTTCTTTTGAAACTGATTTTTTCATGTGCCATCACAATTTTCAGAATCACGTACAAGTCTTTTTCATATTTATAGATGATCTTTTTCTCATTCTGAACTCGCCTTCAACTTATGAATCCTTTCTACAATGGATTAATTCCATTAACCCACATTTACTATTCACGGGATCCTTTAATCAGCAGGCTATTTCCTTTTTAGATCTGACAGTCTTTAGGACCCAGGGAAATACTGTAGCGGTGAAACCCTTTCGGAAACCCACTGATGTTGGAGCCAGTCTCCACTTTGCATCTCACCACCCCCTTCATCTTCGGCTAAATCTTCCGTTCAGTCAGTTATTAAGACTGAAACGTAATGCTACCTACAAACAGGATATCCTTGCAGCAACACAAGATCTGAACAGTAAATTACTTCACAGAGGTTATGATAATTCTATAAAACAAACAGCTCTTACTAAAGTGTCCATGAAGGACCGTGATTCATTATTACACCCAGAATCTAAACAGGGGGATAATCCTCCTAGAATAAACGCTTCCTTGGAGTACAATCATCTAACTTGTGAAATCAAAAAAATCATTCGCCAGCACTGGCATGTCTTATACAATGTATCGGGGTGCTCTGAACTACCCCTTTTTGGATTCAGAAAAACTTGTTCATTTCACAATCATTTGGTGAAAACTGACCCGACTACTAGCAGAGCAAGAGTAAATATCAGCAGCGATCATAAATGTGGCATATGTTCCATTTGTGCTTACAGTCTACCTATCAAGGAAGTAAGTTCCACAAGCTCCAACTTTAAATTCAAATTACAACAATTTACCAATTGTCTTTCCCAAAATGTCGTGTACGCAATTTTGTGTTCATGTTTTTTAATGTACGTGGGCTTGACATCCAGACAATTAAAATTACATATTGCGACCACAGGGCACCAATACGCTCCAGGAATATGGACACGCCACTCACCAGCCACTTCCTACAGAAACGTCACTCTGAAAATGATTTGTTATTTTTTGCCGTATGGCAATATAAACCATGCCCCCACCATCGTGAGGATGTTATCAAATTATTATGCAGACAAGAAATGAGGTTGTCTATCTTTTTAAAACAATGTCCCCTGCAGGTCCCAATAATGAATTCGACCTAGCATGTTTCCTTTAAGGAGGTCTTACACTTGGATTAGTCTCAGCTGGGTGACTTCCGGTTTAGCTAATTGAAACCATAGGAAATTTCTATTCCACACCAGCACTCAGAGAGTAAAGCACCTAGAGGCTCTGCTGGTCTGTGAAGGGTAAGCCTGGATTTAAGGATTTAATAATAATAATAATAATAATACTTTTTCAAATATGTAGAATTTTCTAAATGCAAATATGTACTTTCTTAGCATATTCCATGTCTCTTTCAGAAGTCTATGTACCCGGTTAGCTAAATGCTATATGCTTCAAAACAGACAGAAACAATCAACTGATGAAGCAAGTTTATTGCGAAACGTGCACTGATCTGGAGGTGTCGTTTTGGTTCCCATTAATTTTGGACTTTGGTTCTGTTCATTTTGGATTCTTGCACTAATTTGGGACTCTCATGGAACTGTGCCTGTTGGTGATTTCAGTTTTGGCAACTGGACTCTATGAAGTCCCTCCCCAAAGCCCACCCTCCTTAGGCTCTGCCCCAAAAACCTCTTGCTGGTGGCAAAGAGGGACCTGGCAACCCTACATCCTGACCTCATCAGGTAGGCCATTCATAAGGTGGGGACCACAACGTGTACGCCAGTTGTTGATTTTACCTACTTGCAGGGCTTCTGAAACTGGTTCCAGATTCAAATGTAAGTAGCCAGGCATAGGAGAGAAATGTCTCTTCTGCTGTCTTGACTGCCTGTTGTCGAAAGAGCAGATGTCAGTTTTAACACTAGTTTGGAAGCGTGTTACGCCTCTGGTTTGGCTGGATGTGAAGGAAGGATTTTCAAATAAGGAAAGCCAGAACAAGACAGGTTAGGGTTAGTGTTTGTGCAGTATGTGAGTATCCAGGACTGTATCTGTACATTGTTGGTTCCTGCCCTACACAACTGGATTTTCCTGTGTGGACAAGCCTGTCCAGTCACAAATGATTGCTACAGTGCAACAGTAGTACAATATCCAACAAGGTGTGGAGGTGGGCCTGGTGTAGTTGTATGGTTTTTAGTCTTTGTATGGTTATGACTTTTTGCTTCCTGAAACACTTCCCTGAAAAAGAAGGGAAGCAAACACCACGACACTTTCCACTTATTTATCTAGTGCATTAGCCCATGTGCCATAGCAAAATACAAACTATATAAATAAAAATGTAAATGTTCGTTTATTCAAAATCTTAAATCTCTGAAAGTTCTTCACCGATTGCTTTGAAATTTTGACACAATGTTGCATTCGCATACGCGCGTGTTTTTATATAGCTACATTATATCGATGTCACACCTGTGACAGTTAAAACATGCTTTTCTTGAAAAACAGCGCCATCTGTTGGACGTAAAAGCAACACACGCTATCTTCTTAGATGCACCAGGAGGAACTGGTAAAACGTTCCTAATTAGACTGATTCTGGCAGCAATGCGATCCCAAAATGACATAGCCTTAGCTCTTGCGTCGTCCGGAATAGCTGTGACATTGCTACCAGGTGGAAGAACTACTCATTCCGCTTTGACATTGCCATTGAACATGCAATTCATTGAAACTCCCACGTGCAACATTTCCAAAGCATCCGGCATGGGAAAAGTATTGCAGAAATGCAAACTTATTGTTTGGGATGAATGCACAATGGCACACAAGAAATTGCTAGAGGCTCTTGATCGATCATTGCAAGATTTGCGTGGAAACATCAGACAATTTGGGAACGCATTAATATTGCTTGCAGGAGATTTCAGGCAAACATTACCTGTAATTCCTCAATCGACACCAGTGGACGACATAAATGATTGCCTGAAATACTCTACTTTGTGGTGACACGTAAAGACGTTAAAATTAACTACAAATATGCGTGTCCAGCTGCAAAACGCTCGATCAGCTGAGATATTCTCACATCAATTGCTGGAAATTGGGAACGAAAAGTTACCAGTTGATCTGACCTCAGGATGAATTTCATTGCCTCATAACTTCAGCAATTTAGTGACGTCAAAACAAGAATTGGTTGAAAAAGTATTTCCCAATATTCAAACCAATTAGAAGAATCACGACTGGCTGAGTGAACGAGCTATTCTTGTGGCCAAGAACAAAGACGTCTACGAACTTAACAATATTATTCAGTCTCACATTCAAAGCGAGGCAGTCACATACAAGTCCGTCGACACTGTTGTGGAAGCAGATGAAGCGGTTAATTATCCAACAGAATTTTTGAATTCACTCGATCTGCCAGGGAAGCCAACGCACGTACTGCAATTGAAAATCGGCGTGCCAATTATCATGTTGCGAGATATCAACCAGCCAAAGCTTTGCAACGGCACGCGGCTTGCAGTAAAAAAATTCATGAGCTACGTCGTAGAAGCAACAATCTTGACAGGGCCTTTCAAAGGTGAAGATGTCCTCATTCCTCACATTCCTATGATTCCAATGGATATGCCATTTCAATTTAAGAAATTGCAATTCCCAAATCGATTGGCGTTTGCAATCACCATCAACAAAGCTCAGGGGCAATCTTTCGAATTGTGCAGTTTAGATCTAGACACGGAGTGCTTCTCACATGGACAATTATATGTTGCGCGATCTAGAGTCGGCAAACCACACAATCTCTATATCTGCACAGACAATGGAACAGTAAAAAATATTGTATATCCACAAGCATTGTGAAATTAAACATATTAGAAACGTGCGCTTTCTCTTTTCTTTCTTTTCCATTTCACCAGACTGGGCCACAGCAACGCGTGGCTGGGTACCGCTAGTAAAATAATAAAGAAGAAGAGTAGGTTTTTATAAGTCGAGTCGACTTTCTGACTCACTTAAGGAAGAATCAAACCGGGTTACAATCACCTTCCCTTCCCCTCCCCACAATAGTCACCTTGTGAGGTAGGTGGGGCTGAGAGAGCTCTAAGAGAACTGTGACTAGCTCAAGGTCACATAGCTGGTTTCATGTGCAGGACTGGGGAAAACAACCCGGTTCACCAGATTAGTGTCCGCTGCTCATGTGGAGGAGTGGGGAATCACACCCGGGTCTCGAGATCAGAGTTCAAAGCTCCTAACCACCGCTCTTAACCACTACACCATGCTGGCTCTCATAAGTAAAATCATCAGTATATTCTACTAGTATCAGTAAAACCATCAGTATATTCTACCAATAAAATAAGCATAGTTGAATGCAGGTGAAACAGCTAAACATGTGCTATTGAACTGTTGATAAGAACAGTCGTGCATTATATGTCACCCCGATCTTATCCAATTTTCCAGGCAGACTCAACACATTCCACATGTCCCTTTTCCTGTCAAATCATTCCCACGAAACCACTTGTAAAGTAGCTAAATCCTGTGCTTCAGCCTGTTTAATAGGAAAGTACTTGGTTAAATCTTTTTATTAACTTTTCATGTCTTATGGAAGTTAGATTAACGAGGCTATTAATTTTCACTCTATGTATGTATTTTATTTTATGCGTTGTTGACTCTCTTGATTACATTTCTGTCGACAGACCTAGTATCATAATAATAAAATTGATTGGTAAAATAAGCATAACTTCTTAATACATTCCAGTTTTTAAATAACACATCACCATAATAGCATTTAATACACAAAGTTATCCGTTTTCCTTGGTGAGAAATAGACTTTCTTTTCTGTCTTGTGATCTGTCACGTTTGGCACCAGACTGCTGAATGACACCTGTGGCCACATAGGTACAGCCAAATATTTTTAAATGAATGAGAGATTTTTGTCCATTAATTCTTCCTTGATCTTCTGCTTTTGAGGTAGGAATAGACAGAGGGATGCACGACAGGGCTCTTACAGCACATTCCTGAGATATAAGGGTGAAAGCCCTTAGGAGGTCAGGAAGGCGCCGCGCCAGCGTCCGAGCCCCCCGCACTGGTGTCTGGACAACTAATGCCGGCGTTAGTGGCCCAAACGCCGGCAAGAAGGTGCAGACACCGGTCACAGGGCACTGCCGTGGCAGCGCTGGCCCAGGATGCCGACGGGGCCTTCTGCCAGTGTCCAAACGCCGTCAAAGGCTGTGCCAGTGTCCTGGAAGGCGTTCCCGGGGCATGCTGGCATCCCAGGAGGCATTCCCGGGTGTTCCGGCACAGGGCTGGGGGAAGCCTCCAAAGCCCTTTCAGCCTGGGAACGCCCCTTTTTATTTTTGGCGAGATATGCCACCTTTTAAGGGGTGTATCTCCCATGCAACACGGATTTTTGATGCTGGGTGGAGGTTTCGGTGGGGCTGCGTTGCCTCCAAAGCCCGGCGCAGGCATTCCTCTCTCTTAGTGTGCACTGTTAGTGTGCAGATTCTAAAAAAGCATTTATAAAATCATCTAGATGGCTACAGTATAAAAATATACTCAAAATTAGGCAGGCTACAATGTCTTACCTGCACTTTTCCCCCCATCAGAAACACCTTGCTTCATATATTGATGACTCTCAACCTGAACTCTCAGTATTGCATCTAATTTCCTTTACGTATTTCTTTTCTTCCACTTCATTGGCGCCCCCCCATAGCTCATTGGAGAAAAGCCCCCTTGTGGCAGATGGGAGGGCAATGATGGCCAGAAGGCCAAGCTCTGTTTTGGACAGGGGTCATGGCTCAGCAGTAGAGCATCTGCTTTGTGTGCAGGTCTTGTCCCCAACATCTTCAGCGACAAGGATCTGTTACAGTCTGGTATTAGGTGATGTGAATAACCTCCACCTAAGACCCTGGAGGTAGGAGCCCCATGGCCCAGAGTGGTAAGCTGCAGTACTGCAGTCCAAGCTCTGCTCACGACCTGAGTTCGATCTCGACGGAAGTCAGTTTCAGGTAGCCAGCTCAAGGTTGACTCAGGCTTCCATCCTTCCGTGGTCGGTAAAATGAGTACCCAGCTTGCTGGGGGTAAAGGGAAGGTGACTGGGGAAGGCACTGGCAACCACCCCGTAAACAAAGACTGCCCAGTAAACATTGGGATGTGACGTCACCCCATGGGTCAGTTATGACCCGGTGCTTGCACAGGGGACCTTTACCTTTAAGACCCTGGAGAGCTGCTGCCAATCACAGCAGAGAATATTGGCCTAGTAAACGTTGGGATGTGACATCACCCCATGGGTCAGGAATGACCCAGTGCTTGCACAGGGGCCGTTTACCTTTAAGACCCTGGAGAGCTGCTGCCAGTCACAGCAGAGAATACTGGCCTTGATAGATCAATGACCTGATTTGGTAAAAGGCAGCTTTGTCTTTGGTCATGTGTTCATCAACTGGTATGTGGTAAATAGATGACTCTGGATTAGATGGGTATTATCCGTTCCATCCATTGGAGTACTAAGTTTTAATGCAGAAGGATGTTTGACGTTTTTGAGTTTCCTCAACAAGAAATGCACCTGTTCACACACACAATGGTTTCTTCTATACCATCTTTAATGTTAGGGGAAGGGTCCGAAACTATTTGTAATTAGCCTGTCTTGGCATATAAGAAAGGCTTTTGATGTTAAAATATGGGCACAGAGGTCGAAAACCCTCTCCTGTTGATCCCATGGGAAGGTTTCTAGTCTCCCTTCTAATTTTTTTAAAAACTTGCATAGATGCCAACATCATTTGAAGTATTTTTTTTGCCAATGTGAATTTTAGGGACACTGTCTTAAAAAATGGCGAATGCACAGAGTCATTTTTCCTTGTAGCAAGAAGACTCTTTTTAATGTCATCATGTGGTAGCGATACATTCGCCTCTGGTCCGCATGCTGTACACTGCTAAAATTAGGTTGGTCTATGATTTCTAATGTGTACTGGGCCTGTCTCATCCCATTCCACATGGATCTGCAGCCCCAGGGATTTTTTTTTCTCTCTGTGTGTGTCATGATCCCATGTAGACAGAAATGGTTTGTTATGAATCCATGCTGAGATTATAGAGAAGTGAAATTTTATATCTGATTCTAGCATTTCCCCCGTAGTGTTCATAGGTTTTCATGGAATACAATGTACTGCCTTGATATTGGTTATAATGCCATAATTAAAATTGTAGGGAACTGTGAAAACTACCATAAATCTGACCCTCATTAGACATAAGATTTATATACAGTGACCAAGTGTACTACAGGTATCATAATTTATATCTCTGCTTCAGTTAACTATTTCCAGATGTATTTGATCAGCAGTTCTGACTTTAACAATCCAAGGATCCCCTTTTGATTATTATTTTTTGTTTATCTCAACTCCTGTCTTCCTTCCTTATTGGTACATGCTGGACAACTAGGGTTGCCAGGTGCCTCTTCGCCACCGGCGGGAGGTTTTTGGAGCAGAGTCTGAGGAGAGGTTTGGGGAGGGGAGGGACTTCAATGCCATAGAGTCCAATTGCCAAAGCGGCCTTTTTCTCCAGGTGAGCTGATCTCTATTGGCTGGAGATCAGTTGTAATAGCAGGAAATCTCCAGCTAGTACCTGTAGGTGGCAACCCTATGTAAAACCCATTGACACATGCAAGACTACACATGATTCACCTTTTAGATGCTCCTGTAAATGATGTAAGCACTTGCAGCGGTGTCCAGAAAAGACAATCTGCTCAGGTGCAAAGCATCAGCACTCACAAGGCATCAGTGCATAGCAGAAGGACAACCTAGACCAAGGGTGTCGAACTCACTTGTTACAAGGGCCAGATATGACATAAATGCCACTTGGTCGGACCAGGCCATGCCTTGCCAGCCCAGATGAAGAGTGGGGTGGTGATGGCTGCCTCACAGGCCAGATAAGAGTTCTCAAGGGGCCGGATCTGGCCCACGGGCCTTATGTTTGACACCCCTAACCTAGACGGGCTGACTCAAATTCACAGCTGTCAAGCTGAAGTGGTCCTCATTTGCATGAACAGGTTCTTATTTGCATGTAACCGGCTGGATCTCACCGACGTTTTAAACTGAGTGGCACCCAATTCTCCTCTTTATGACAATCTACATGGCTTTTCGTGCATGATCCAGAGCATAGCTGTTTTTGGCAGTCAAAGGGGTCCCTTCTCATTTTTCTTCAGCAAAAAAGTTGGTTGGATTTATCGCAATATATTTCTGGCTGAGGGTGGAAGCTGTCAGCTTAAAAAGGCTGTAACATTTTTTTAAAAGTCAGAAATTCTGACGCTTCCCATGTTGCCCTGACTCCGCATTTTCATTGCTTTTGCAAAGAATCTAATGGTTGTACATCCTCCACAATCAGAAGGGCTTTACAACATTTCTACAGAGGAAATTGGGGTTCCATACAACGTTTTCCAATGTATTTACGATGTCTTTAAGGGGACCTATAAAATATTACTTTGTACCAGCGGGTTCCAAATAGTGCATGCAGAACTGTTAATTGTACACCATTAAGCTGTCCAGGCCGGTTAATCAGAGAGAAAATATAGATCTATTGTAAAGAACACATTTATGCCACCAAGGAATGGGCAAACACAGTCCTAATTTATTTCTTTTTCTTCCTCCATTAATTCGAAGGCTTGTTTTCCGTTATTGTAAAGCAGAAGAATCCAAGCCTAACATTTGCTAAAGTTAAACTAATTTCAACTTAATTCTGTGGTCTTCAGAGCATGTAACATTAGATAAGAACAAGGTTCTTGTGTCAGGGAAGCACATGGCATGTGGTGATTGACTGGATTGGGCAGGGGTCTGTGCTTGCCGTTTGTCCTGCAGAAGAAAACAAAGATAGGTACACTTATTACCAAATTAAAAAAGATAGCATTTCTCCCCCTTTGGTGGTGTCTTTTCCAAGCTTCCTAAGTCAGGATAGTTCCCAGCAACCTGGGACAGGCTTTTTAATAGCCCCTCTATATTGCTTTATGGGAGGAAGTCCACCATTGGTACAACGATGACCCAACAGGATTTGGCCTGCTTCAAGCTCCTTCCTTCATTTGGCCTTGCTTTACTTTTGAGGATGGCACAGCTGCACGGCGTGGAGCCAGTGCCTTCTGCTTACTACCCCACCTCTGGTTGTAGATGTGATATGCAAATAATAGTATCCAGAAATGGCATCGCTTAATTAATTTGCATAGGCTCTTGTCCATGCACAGTCTCCCTGTTTTGTGAATGGATAAAGTTTTAAAGATGTGATGTAGTTGATTGAGAGTAGAGAATATGTCCAATTTTTAGGAAGCGTTTCTGACTGTCTGCCTGGTCTTCCTCCTTTTCCCAGAAGGCAATGAAAGTTGGCCTATGGACCTAATCATAACATTAACCCAGCTAAGTACAAAGCCATCCTTTCAAAGTGGCAGAGAGGATTGTTTTCTTTGTTTTTCCCCGATGATCATAATCAGATAGCTACAGATTCTATTTTAAAAAGAAATTTCTACAGATACACTATCAGAGGCAGCTGAGATTCTGTGCACTATTTTCCAATGTATTTACAATGCCATATGCTGGCTACACAGAAATCTCATGTTGTGTCATAAAATAGGTTGCCTTAGACGTGCTGTTTGAGTCAGAGATGTCGAACAGTTCTTATGCAGGAAAAAACCACAGGAGCCCAGTTTACAAACTAACAAAATTCCTGCATAAGCGTTTGTGAGTCACTTCTATCAGAAGCACCTGATGGAGTGAGCTTTGAGTCATGAAAACGTATACTGGAACAATGCTGTTTTGGTCTTTAATTAGCCACATGACTACTGTTTTACTTTGCTGCTACGAACATCTGGAACATCCTAGGCAGGTAGATCACGACAAGAAGCTGTGCTTGTCACTAGCAGTAGAAAAGAGCAAGAGTCCAGTAGCACCTTAAAGACTAACGCAATTTCTGGCAGGCTATGAGCTTTCGTGAGCCACCGCTCACTTCTTCACATACCTGAAGATCTGAAGAAGTGAGCTGTGGCTCACGAAAGCTCATACCCTGCCAGAAATTTTGTTAGACTTTAAGGTGCCACTGGACTCTTGCTCTTTTCTAATCCTTGGCAGAGTTAGGCATGCTTAACCCATTGGTTTCAGCAGGCTCTGGTGTACCTAACTTTCAAAGAACCTCTTTGTATCTGTTGACCTTTATCAACCATTTCTGAAATTCAGCTCCTTAAATATGCCTTGCTTGTCTGAGGACGAGAACAGATTATTGCAACCTCTGACCATTTGCTGAGGTAAATGTGGTTCATGCACATCTACCATTTTAGTATTTGAACAGGCACTTACTGACACTGGACCTTACGCAACTCTCCCATGTGATAGATGTTTCTCTGCTCCTTAGTGTTACGTGGAGACCCTCTGAGCAGGAATATAATGCTCTTAGGGAAGGGGCTATCGGTCAGCGGTAAAGGATATGGTTTGCACGCATAAGGCCAAAGTTCCATTCCTGGCTCCTCTAGTTAGAATATTCCCAGGTAACAAGACTGGGAAAGGTGAGGGCTGTTCTTTCCGCTGGTCTAGGTGCTCTGGCTCAGCAAAGGAGAAGGGCATATGTTCTCCCTTTACTGCTCAGTATCCAGTCCTCTAGGCTTATGAGGTGAGTCTAGGGTTGCCAGCCTCCAAGTACTACGGTAGCTGGAGATCTCCTGCTATTACAATGGATCTCCAGCTGACAGAGATCAGATCACCTGGAGAAAATGGCTGCTGTGGCAATTGGACTCTATGGCATTGGAGTCCCTCCCCTCCCCAGACCCTGCCCTCCTCGGGCTCTGCCCCCCAAACCTCCTGCCAATGGCAAAGAGGGACCTGGCAACCCTAGGTGAGTCCGTTGGTCCAGGTGAGGGGACTGACTTTTATGGAGGTAGTTTGTAATATTGTAACAAACTTGGCCCTGGTAGCAAGAATAATTTGACTTATAAAATATGGCATCACATATGAAGATCATTTACAGAGAACATTTAAAGGGTAATTTTTGTGGAAACGAAAGACGGGAAGAAAAGTTTCTGGCAATGATGGGTCTGATAGCTGAAAATGTGTACAGGGGAGGTGTTTTAAATGTAAGATGATTTATGAAGATCATGTGATTTGGTACAAAACAAGGTGAACTATAAATAGTGATGCACCTTCTAGATGCAGATAATGTCATAACTTGATTTATGAGTCAGGATTCCAAAGCAGATAGAAGGGGCTGTATGCATTAACTGCAAACTCTTTTAGAGCCGCAAGCTTTAAATTCTCCAGAACAAACAAACAAACAAACAAACTTGAGGGAAATAGATAATGTTTGTTTAGTAAATTACTGGGTAGTGATTAAAAGCAGTAAAGCAAAGCAAAATGAAAAGAAAATAGGCTTAAAGTACTTTCATGAAAAAATGATGCCGAACTGCCCTGAAAATAAGATAGCCATAGCTGCTGCAGCTCAGTACTTTTCTTTTATATTCTTTGCTTGACAGTTAATTTTAGCCAGAAAATTAAACATGAAAGGATGAACCTTTACAAATAAAGGAATTCTGAGGTAGACATTCATCCAGTTCCCATTGTTTAGTTTTAATTTTTACCAGGTGAACTTTTTGCTAATGTATAGCAAGAGAAGGGCAGCCACGAAAGAACTAGAAAAGATCCTTAAATGTAAAGATGTGTTGCTGGTGACCAAGTTCAATATAATTCATACTGTAACATTCCCCATTACTATGTATGAGTGTGAAAGTTGGACAATGAAGAAAGCTGACAGGAAGTAAGTTGAATCATTTGAAACGTGGTGCTGGAGGAGAATTTTACAGATACCATGGACTGCCAAAAAGACAAATAAATGGGTTCTAGATCTTTAACATCTTTAAATATTCTTCTGGGCATAGAGTACTGGGTCTCAGAGTTTGGTTTATAAAGGTGGTAGCTAGTATATAGAGATTGGTCATCATGACCCATTCTAGCATTAAAGTCCCCACCCATTACAAGAGAGGCAGCCGGATACAGAGTCATTAAATTCTCTATATACCTCTCTAGTCCCTTCCAACAGTCCTCAATCTGAACTCCCCCCCACCCGGGGGGAGGTATACATTAACCAATAGATAGTTCCTCCGATGAAGGGAAATCAGCACAGCCATAGCACAGCTTCTATAACATGATACCAGATCACATCTAACCGCTAATTGAGTAGAAACCAAAATAACCAATCCCCATAGCCCTACCATGTACAGCAGCCTGGGCAGTAAGTCAAAGGATCTGTATCCGAATAAGTAAGGAGGGGACTGTAGCCATGTTTCCTGGGCCATAATAATATCATAACTAGTGAGGAATCTACTCACATCTGGATCAGCTGTTCTGTTAAACCAGCCCCTTACATTCCAAGATAGTATTACAAGATCCTGATCCCCCCACTAGTTCGCCAGGCAAATACTGTTTGCCTAGTCAATCCCAGGAGATAAGATCCAGTTTCCCCTCTGGGTCAGTTCTAGATCAAAGCCTAGACTCTAACATGACAAATCTGATACAATTGTACTTTGGTCACATTATGAGAAGACAAGAGTCACTGGAAAAGACAATGCTAGGAAAAGTTGAAGGCAGCAGGAAAAGAGGAAGACCCAGTGTGAGATGGATTGACTCAATCAATGAAGCCACTGCCCTCAGTTTGCAAGACCTGAGCAAGGCTGTTAAAGACAGGACGTTTTGGGGGTCATATAAATTCATAGGGTCACCATAAGTTGGAAGCAACTTGACAACACTTAACACACACACACACACACACACACACACACAGAGCAAGAGAAATCCAGAAGAAAAACTTGTGATGTAATCAGCCAAATGTAGCCAAAGAGCTCTCTGGTAATTGACCAAGAGCTTTTCAACCTAACCTCCCAGTTTTTGTCTGCCTTAGCAATGGCAGAGGAATTGGTCTGCTTTATTAAGTCTTCCAAATTTGTTTTTATATTGTGCATCCGGAACTGGAGTTGCACAATCATGCAGATTAATCCACTTTTCTGTGCTTAAAGTCTTGGCCCAGTGGGAAGAATAAGTAGACATTAGGCCTTAATAAGAGTTGGCTTGGAGTTAGTTGGCTTCCTAAAACAAAACTGTTGCTGAGCAGCTCTAATTCCTTTGTTGAACAGGCAGAGCACATTCTTTTGTTGATTTTCTATTTGTCAGAGATTACCCTCTTCATAATGAGAATTCCCCTCCCTAAGTACCAATTTTCCTGGAGCTGATGTTAGGATGTTTATATTCTTGGAACTTTTTTTTTTTTTTTTTTTAGAGTGTCATCAGGTCTTTGAAAATGAAGGCAAGCTGGAATTCTAAGTATGCAGTTATTTGAATGCTACCAGTTTATTTTCTGCCAGGGATTTCTGCAGTCCCGTAGCATATGCGATGGTATGCTCCCAAGTTGAAGAATGCCAGTTTGCTTACACCAGCAGTCTTTCTGCCATGTAACTTCTCAAGGGGAGGGTTCTGTTGAGCCAAGCCTTCCTTACTTCTGGAAACATTTGGGATCGGTTCTGCAAATGAAAGAATCACAAGATTTGCTTTGCTGGATCAGGCGAAAGGCCTGTCTGGTTTCCACCACTGGCCAGCCTTGAGTGATAGTATTTCCCTGTAGCACCTGTGCATTCCATTTAGTTGTCATAGCTAATGGCTCTTAATAGACCATTTTGCACGTTACAACAAGCATTGGAAGGCTGAACTTCACATTCTGTTTCCATTTTTCTTTTTGTGGGAATATACGGCGTCAAGTGTACAAAAGCCATCAGATCATATGGGGCGATTATGTAGAGTGCTGCTATGAAGATGGGAATATTGGTGGTACCCTTTTTTCTAAATTAGCAAATGCTATTTTGTGTGTGTGTGTGTGTGGAGGGTGCAACACTCAAGGCTGCTTCCTGCTTCTCCACTACCTCTCTTGTTCCTGTCAGCCATGTAGGTCGAAGCTGGGCAGCTCATCTTTTTGTGAGCCTTTTTGTGGCTGGGGATGGCGTGGCCGAGGCACTGCCGCAGCACCTCCAAAGCAGTTCCCTGGCCGCCAAAAGGCTTAAAAAAGCCTTTTAAAATCTTTTCTCCAGAGAATGGGGCATTTCCCCCCCATAGAAAAATGTGAGGCTGTGCCAGGAAAAAACTGTCAGAGCAACGCTGTTGCTGGAGGGGGTGTTACCAGCCTGAAGGAGCTTTGGAAGCAGACTAATGTCAGCTCCGCCCCTGGGAATGCCCCAGGAATGCGTCCCCATGCTAGCGCTGCATGTCTCTTCTGGGATTTATGTCCCGGAGAGACTGCGCTGCTGGGGGGAGCGGCTTGAACCTCTGCGGCGCCCAGGCGTCGAAGGAACCGCCCCTGCCATCAGCGTACCTCTTATCATGGAGGTCACACCTCCTCCTAAGCTCTCTCTGCCCTCCACCTCAGGAATTGGCTCTAAAATTCTCTCCTTCTGTCCAGTTATGTTGCTTCCTAAATAAATGTTTTATTCTCTTTAACTGGAGACACCCCCCCCCCCAGCGGTTCTTTATGAAGAAAAACCTCACTCTGCCAATGCTTGTAAAAATGTTCATTAAGGGAGCCCCTTCATCTCATCAATGGGAAGAGATATACACAATGGGGGCAGAGGCATTGAGAGTGCATGCTATAGAGAAGCCATACAAGCTTCCTTTTAGGAAAAAAAAATATTTGGAAGAAATAGATTTGTACCCCTAGGATGGAGGTTGTAGGAGTCAAATGTAGTGGACTAATCAGTACTGGACATTCCCAGTTCTCACACCCTATTCTGTTTATAAACATGTAACAGAAATCTCACATGCCTTTAATGTCTTTCTTCTTTTAGGCTGTAGTTCTAGGCATACTTACTTCGATGTAGTTCTCATTGAAATGAATGGGATTTACTTTTTGACATGCTGAGAACTGGAATAAAAGGAAAACTGTACAGCTGCCTGTTGTCTGGCTCTTTCTCCTAATGGGTTTCGTGATGTTCATTATCATGTTCATTGTGGTACCTGTGAAAATCACCTTTAATATCAAGTCTGTATGGGCCGTGGAGTACAGATTCCTTTAGGTAGATAAAAACCCCTCAATATCAGTACTTTTCAGGTTTATCAAGCCTGAAAATTTTCAAAAAATCCAAAAAATCCAGTTTTTTTGGAAAATATTCGGGTTAATAAACCTGAACCCTAAAAATACTGAAAAGAAACAACAAAACCTAAAAAACAACAACAAAAAAGGAATTCCATGCCACCCCGATTCTCTGGAGCCCAGAGAATTAGGGCAGAGTGGATTTCTCTCAGATCCGTGCTGCAGGCCTTCTCCGGCCCCCGGAGAAGACCTGCGGCACGGATCTAAAGGAATTCCACACCGCCCCAATTCTCTGGGCTCCCAAGAATTGGGGCAGCATGAAATTCCTTTAGATCCGTGTTGCAGGCCTTCTCCAGCCCTGGAGAAAGCCCACAGCATGGATCTAAAGGAATTCCACACCGCCCCTATACTCTGGGCTCCTAAATTCATTCAGAGGCAGATAAGTAAGAGGGGGGGGGGGAATGGTGGCCGGGCCAAAGCGACCTGAATAATATCAGAAAAAAATCAGCATTATTTGGGATCTGCTTACTTGGCTCCCTTTGCCGTCTTTTTTCATACCGGTAAAATACCACTCCCCCCAAAAAAATCCTGAAAAGGTTTTTTTGGGTTTTTTTAAAACTTTGGTAAATTGATCTGCACACCCCTACTCAAGAGCTGAAACAAAATCACATTATCTTCTCCCTGGGTTTATGATACTCTAAAGGTTAATGAGCAGCCATGAATCTTGACAAGTACTCAGTACAAGGAAGCCCCCTTTGAATCTCTAGTTCTGGATGGTTTTCTGTTTCCTCTTATCTCAGCACACTCCGTTCTGTTTAGTTTTCTTTTGAATACAGAGCCCCGCCTCACTAGTGACATTGGCTTCCTTCCTCTCCGAATCAGCATCTTTCAACTTGAAAGCCAGGAGCAGTGGGACCTGCGGTTGCCCATTTATCTGCATACCTAGTGTGATGCAGGCAGTCACAATAAGTCTGCAGAACCCCTCCTAACAGCTTTGACCCTGACCTAGAAAGAGAATTTCCCCCCTTTTTAATGTCGTGAAACTGTAGAGTTTCTAAAGGAGCCTCAATTTAGCTTCTCTCTAGCGGAGGATGACTTGCGGGTGGCTCTTTTGAGATAGAAGTTTCTTTTGAGTGAAGATAATGAAACCCATTTCAGTCAGCTCTGTGGATAAGAGAGTTTCAGAAGTATATTAGGGATGCATCTACCCACTGAACAACGTGCATTTTAATGTGGCGAATGTATCTTTATTTTCTCCCCAAAGTGAATTGGTGTGGCAGCTCTGCAGCGCACAGGAATGTTAGGAAGGGAAAACGGTAAAGAATTGTTGAGGGAAAATATTAACGAAGCTTTGCAAAAATAAAAGTGTTGCCAAATAAAGGACTTTTCCTTTCTGGCAGTAATTAGAGCCTCCCCCACCAATTGATTTTTACATGATGAATGACTTTAGGTCTCTTATTTGTTACCTTTTCCCAAAAGTTAAATCAGGTTGTTTTTTTCATTGGGTAGCTAAGAATTTACAGTACTGAGGAGGGAATAAAAACGCATGGGAGAAAAGAACTTTGTGTCCTTCCTTGTGCAAGACAACGCTGATGATCCCTTCCTTGAGACATGGGAACACCAAGCTTACTTCCATCCGTCACCTGACAGTTCTACCTTATTTTTCTAGTATCTTGCAGCAAAGGCTCCCCAACCAGTTGAGCCTATGACATAGCGGACCGAGCGCCAGCACAAAATAGCTACCATGGGAGGTAGCTGAGGGAGTTGGGAATGTTTAGTCTGGCGAAGAGGAGGTTGAGGGGGGACATGATCGCTCTCTTTAAGTATTTGAAGGGCTGTCACTTAGAGGAGGGCGGGGAGCTGTTCCTGTCGGCAGCGGAGGACAGGACTCGCAATGATGGGTTTAAATTGCCGGCGGAGAGGTACCAGCTGGATATTAGGATAAAGTTTTTTTATAGTAAGCAGTGGAATCAGCTACCTAGAGATGTGGTGAGCTCCCCCTCACTGGCATTCTTTAAGCAGAGGCTGGACAAACACTTGCCAAGGATGCTCTAGGCTGATCCTGCACTGAGCAGGGGGTTGGACTAGATGGCCTGTAAGGCCCCTTCCAACTCTATGATTCTATGAGGTGGGACCAATTGCAGAATGGCTGCTAGGGGAGGCTGGATGGAACCTGCTTTTAACAAAAGATGCTGTTTGATTTTTGTTTCCAAAGAAGCGAGAGGGTTTAGTCCTTGCATGGCCACAGAGAGAAGATGCCAAGCCCAGAGGTGTAATTAATGCTAAAGGTACAGAGCTGTGACACACCTGTCCAAAATGAACTCTTGACCTTTACTAGTCAGAAGGTTACAGTTGTAATGCCTGGAATTATTATTATTATTTGTATTATTATTATTATTATTCCCTTCCCTTCCCAGAGCAGAATCAGACTTGTTTATCACTCATGCCCAGCCCTTATTTTCTGAATTTTTGCTTCCTTTCCTTTCCTTTCCTTTCCTTTCCTTTCCTTTCCTTTCCTTTCCTTCCCTTCCCTTCCCTTCCCTTCCTTTGCTTGCTTGCTTGCTCTCGCTTGCTTGTTTGCTTGACATAATAAGAATACCAGCGGATTTTATACTAGCACAAATCAAAGCAACCTGTCCTGATCTGTTCATCTCTCTTTGTCTGATGATTGTGCATTTCTGCTTGGCGGTCTGCCATCTCTTCCCTCCCACCCACCCCCAATGCCTTTTCAATCATTGTGCCTGTAAATGTTACCTGCACACCGCCCAGTTATTCTAGTTATTAAGCAGTAAGTCACAGCTGGCCGGACATCCTGGCCCTTGTCGCCATTGCTAATATCTTTGTAGAGCCGAGGTTTGCCAGACAAATTGCTCTCAGGCAAACTTGGCGTTTGAGGTATTTTCACATGGCTGAGAAGTCATGCCCAGAGCCTATTTCATGCTATGTATTTTCTCAATATTACACAGTGAGATGCAATTGGAAAGAACATTTTTTACTTGGATATTTTGCGAAATGGGCATCACCAGAGCAGAATCAGACTTGTTTATCACTCATGCCCAGCACACCTAACGGATGCCTTATTTTCTGCATCCCATGAACCTAAAAAACAGCACACTACAAAACAAGGTGGTTGTTAAGACCCAAGCTGCATGAGACAGCGGTAGGGTTGCCAGGTCCCTCTTTGCCACCGGCGGGAGGTTTTTGGGGCGGATCCTGAGGAGGGTGTTGATATGGAAGAAATGACATTTTGAAATTACCTAGGAAGTTATGTGTATTGGCTGTAAAAACGCCACCATGTTATGTTAGATAAGTTTAACGAGACAACGCCATTTTAAGTTGTGAAGTTTACATGTAAGTGAAATGGAGCCATCCTGTATCCAGGCGGAAAAACAGGGCAGCGTCGCGATAGGTAAAATGAAACCTCTTCGCGTGGGCTGTCATTGGCCAAAGAGGGAGAGAGGGAACCTGCTGCGTCGGGACTCTAAATTGGGCTGTGCTGCATCACAGACTTCAGAGACAGCGCCCTGTGCTTTCTCTCCGTGAACTGCAGTCATGTATCCTGAATAAACCGCTTGCTACTAGCTGCCTTTGTTCGACTGATCTGTGATCCGTCCATAACCGTGTGGTTTGGGGAGGGGAGAGACTTCCATGCCATAGAGTCCAATCGCCAAAGCAGCCCTTTTCTCCAGGGGAACTGATCTCCGTTGGCTGGAGATCAGTTGGAATAGCAGGAGATCTCCAGCTAGTACCTGGAGGTTGGCAACTCTAGACAGTGGCAGACTTGTGGTTTCAAATGCGGGGCTGCTTCAGTCACATTTAATGTGACCGATTTACAGCATCCAAGGGCGACTGGATGGGAAGCGTGGAGCCTGCCTGTCGCCCAACCTCTTTCCCTCTGTAGTTCCCTTTGGGTGCTTTTGTGTCTGCCAGGCACACTTCTGATACTGGAGCTTGGCTTGAGGAAAAGGAGCATGGGGGAACACATTGCAGGTGTCGGAAGGAATGGACTGTGCAATGTCGCTTCATGCTAGCACAGGCCTTGGATCTACCGGGGAGGGCAGTAGAGAGTTAGTTAGTATAGGGGTAGATAGGACCTTTTTCCTTTTAACCACTCCCACTGCTGTCCCTTTGTTACCCAGAATGCTACTCTTGGGGGTCTCCTCTTCCTTCCACTTCCTCCCTTCTCTCTCCCTTTTGTCCACCATGAGGCCTGGTCATGTGCTCTTCAATCTCTCTCCATCTTAGCTTAGTTAGTTAGTTAGAGGCCTTTACTCTGTCTTTCCTATCCAGTGTGGAGTTCACCTACAATAAAGAACTTCTCTTTCTTTTCTAAAGTAATAAGCCTGAGTGTAAACCTATTCCTCAAGTAGCCAACCTATAGACTTCTGCTGTGCACAGACTCAGCTCTGCTTTCAGTAGGGGTAAGACTGGTGGGGTGAGAGGAAAGATCAGCAGGCCCATCTCTTGCTCTTTTGACACGGGTGTGGTTTCTTCATAATGTCCTCCTGTTCAAGGCATTTTTGCCAACCAGTGAAAGCCGTAGCAATTTTAACTGGGCTTGTACTACTGATATCACTACCAATTGAACTTAACTCTGGTAAGAACCAGCGTGGTGTAGTGGTTAGGAGCTGTGGACTCTAATCCGGAGAATCGGGTTCGGTTCCCTGTTGCTCCGCATGAGCAGCCGACTCTAATTTGGAGAACTAGAACTCCACATGCAGCCTGATGGATGACCTGGGGCTAGTCACAGTTCTCTCAGAACTCTCTCAGCCTCACCTACCTCCCAAGGTGCCTGTTGAGTGGGGGGAGGGAAGGTGATTGTAAGCTGCTTTGAGACTTTTTGGTAGAGAAAAGCAGGGTATAAAAACCAACTCTTCTTCTTCTCTTCTTCAGTTCATCTTAATTTGGCCCCATTTTTAGCCACACCTTTGTTCAGTAACAGCTTAGGGCGAAAACGCATGGTTGCTTTATCCTCATTTAATCCCTGTTTTAGCCAGGATCGAACGCACATTAAGTGAAACGCATGTGTTCGATCCTGGCTGAATCCTGGCTGAAACAGGGATTAAAGGAGGATAAAGTGACCATGCGTTTTTGCCCATAGATACTGGAGTACCGTAATACTCCTCAGTGGCTTAGGAACCACATGTGGCTCTTTGACATGCTAGCTGTGGCTGTTCCCCAGTGTGGCACTCCCCAAGGGGTTGGTACCCATCAGTATTTTCCTTTGCACCTGCCACTCTTTTCAGAGAGCAGGAAGGCCTTTTTATTGGCTGCTGTCATTCAAATAAAAGGGTTTCCCATGGCTGCAATAGCAGCCACAGCCGCTGGAGGGTCAAAAGGACTGTTATGCAGCCAGGCTTTCCTTAGTCGGTGTATAGTTCTATTCCCCTTAGTTTTTCCTTCATTTTCTTTATAACTCACAATCTTGTCCTCCCTCCCAACCTCCCTTTCCCTTCCCCTTCAGGCTTTACCGCTGTTCTTTTTATTCCCCACCTGTGATTCTTTTTGCAGAGTGAGGCAGGGGGTTTTGCACTTGGCTCCACCTCTGGTGGCAGCCATTTTTGGTTTGGCTCCGCTTTCTTCGGCAACCATTTTGGGGTGGCACACACCATCCCCTCTCAGGGTCAAAAAGATTGGGGACCCCTGCTAAAGATGAAGCCGATGGTGATGATTATATCTAGTATCATCAATTCTTGAAATAAAGAATTCTAGCTGGAATCTGGAGGTAGAGCCCAGAACGTATTTGTGAATAAGGTTAGGGCACAGCCTTGTAGTTTCTGGTGAGTCTAAATGTGAAACCCAGCATTTTACAGCAGTTAATAGTATCTATTCAGTTCAGTTATACAGCTGGAAAAGAACCCCTTGCTTTTCATGAAGAAGGTCCTATTTGCAATCTTTAGCTGATTAAAAGATCCCAGGTAGCAGTACTGGGAAAGACCTCTGCCCAAGACATTTGAGAAGAGTCTGTAAGTGGCCCAACTCTTACATATGAGGCAGCATTGTATTTTAATGTGCATATTTTATTTTTCTTTTGGCATCTGCCTCCTCCCAAAGGCTTCTTTTTTTCTTCTGCAGACCATTTAGTGGCCTATTTTTGTCCCCTGCTGCTCTCCTGTAACTGAATTCTGCCTTGTTCCATCCTCACTGTTCCTTTCTTAATCCCTGCTTCTCTCCCATACTGTCTTTTTAATGTAAATTGTAAACTCTTTGGACAGGGACTTGTTCTCAGCTAAGAATCCTGGCAATGCTTGTCACTGGGATTTGGTTCTTTAAAAAGACCAACATTAGGGAGATTAATGTCTTAGGTCACATCACATACATTTATAAAGAGATTCGAGCAAAGGCCCTCTTTCCGGTATATCCCCAAGCAGCGAATGATGAAAGCCAGGATGCACCAGTTTGCAATGACATTTAACTATTGGATAGAATCAGGTAATAAAGCAGGGCCATTTATGCATGGTCAATTTTGAAGCTTGTTCAAAGCTCTTTTTAAAAATGCGAGTTTAAAAATGCCTATTCACGGTCCCAACGCAAAAGGAGAAATTCCACCCACCCCCACTCACCTGCTCCTTCGTTCGTTTGCATAGCCATCAGCACGTGCATAGCTAACGCGCGCTATTGTTTTGCCTAGTTCCCTCTGGTTATTCTTCCAAGAAGTGGCTGGAGCAAACATAAAAGGTCACGTTAAGGGGGCTCTTTTGTAATGCAAAACAGGTCTGCGCCGGCTTCACAGTCACTTCCGGAATGACGGTTCAGCGTGCAAAATTCAAAAAAATCTGTGGGGCAATTCAGCCTGGAACGCACTGCTAATTGCCATGCAAAAATGGCCCATGAGTGTGTCATTTCTGTGCACCTACTAACTAACCCACCATTAAAACAAAATAAGTACTTGTTGAATTACATGCACGACTCACCAGGCAGATAATCCATTAATACAGGTCTACGGAATTTTCATTCCAAAGTAAGAAATGGAAATAAGCTGCTTTCATGCATGGTTTTATCTATGCTTGCTGATCAGTCTTTATCTTCAGATGAAAGATATTAGTACAAACGACAGAATCAAACTTGACATGACAGTGGTAGAGCTGTATATTTAAATATGGATGTGCCCTAGTCAGGGTTGGATGGAGATCTAATTTCAACAGCACAAGGGGTATGTGGGTGGGAGGAGCTGCCCCAGAATCTGTTGTCCAAGCTGGAATGACTTCTGGTATCAGAGTCGAAGCAGGGGGAAAAGGAGTTTTATGTTTTTTGTGTGTGGCAGATGCACACCTATACGAAAACAGGAAATGTAAATCCAGATGGGGAGCATTTTTAGTCTTTAGCAGTGAAATAAAACAGGAGTCCAGTGCCTTACAAGACAAACACAATTTAGTCTCTCTGTGTTAAGTGCTGTCAAGTTGCTTCTGACTCATGGTGACCCTATGAATCGATGTCCTCCAAAATGTCCTATCCTTAACAGCCTTGCTCCGATTTTGTAAATTGAGGGCCATGGCTTCCTTTATAGAGTCAATCCATTTCTTATTGGGTCTTCCTATTTTCCTGTTGCCTTCAACTTTTCCTGGCACGATTGTCTTTTCCAGTGACTCTTGTCTTCTCATAATGTGACCAAAGTACGACAGCCTCAGTTTAGTCATTTTAACTTCTAGGGTCAGTTCAGGCTTGATTTGATCTACAACCCACTGATTTGGGTTTTTTTTTGCGGGGGAGGGGGGAGTCCACGATATCCATAACAGTGTCCTCCAACTCCAGCATAAGCTTTTGTGAGTCAGAGCTCACTTCATCAGATGTACTGCTCCTTTCTTTTTAAAACAAAGCTTTAGCTCAAATCTTGGTTGCCACTCATCTTCATGGAGTCGTCGAGTAGACTTGCAATTGGTCTCTCTGTGGGAATGTCTCCGCTATAGCTAGGGAATGGAACAGAGGCTGCAAGAAGGATGCATTGCGTTCCTCTGCCCCAGCTTGTGTATTTTGATATTTATGTTCTGATGTGATCTCTGAATGGGTTTTGAGATGGGCCCTTTTGTTCATAAAGGGCAATAGCAATGACCCTTTTCAATAGACAAAATGCGACTAGTTCTTTGCTAAGGTCCTTTCCCCAACATTCTTCAAGGGACTCTGCTCTCGGCAAATAAATCTGTTTGTGGCCTTTTGGCCTCTATATAATGAAAGATGGATAACAGTAGACTTATTTATTAGGTAGCTATTCTTTAGGAGACGCAGTACAATTTGTTACGTCTACAGGAAAGGCTTTATAAATGTCCAGACAAAAAGGAGTATGGAGGGTGAACATGGAGACTTGCGCATTCTCTTCTGTAGCGCTCTTTGTCTTCCATAAGGTGCTAGGCAAGACTTTGAAGGCCTGGGAAATGTTATCAACTTGGTGGCAGAAAGAGTTTGGTAGTAACCTCCTGTGGAGATTTGATTCTTTGAATCTTAATGAACAGGGTTTGCATTAGAAAACAAGCAACGTGCAGTGTCTGCTTTGTGTTCTGCAAGTATTTTTGTAGACTCCTCCCCTTAATACACACATACATATACTTAAATCCCAGCTCTCTCCAAATGACATACAATCTCCCTAATCAAAGATGTTTGGGAATGGGATTGCCATTATATTACTTTTGCCTCAATGGCAATTAGCACATGGCCAGAGGAATGCTCTTCTTTATTATATTATTTTGAAGGCTGGATGGATAAGCGTTGGGTCATATTTAGTCCTGATCCCAGATCTAATAAAATGGAATTCCTATACTATGTAATATTTCTGGGTCCTCTGATAAACACCACCAGAATGGCTTAGGAAACTTTAATATGGCTTAAACAACTTTCATAGAATCAAGAGTTGGAAGGGACCACCAGGGTCATCTAGTCCAACCCCATGCACAATGCAGGAAATTTACAACTACCCTCCCCCCACATCCCCAATGACCCCCACTACATGCCCAGAAGATGACTAAGATGCGTTCCCTCTCATCATCTGCTTAAGGTTATAGAATCAGCATTGCTGACAGATGGCCATCTAACCTCTGCTTAAAAACCTCCAGGGAAGGACAGCTTACCATCTCCCAAGGAAGCCTGTTCCACTGAGGAACCGCTCTGTTAGAAAATTCTTCCTAATGTCTAGACGGAAACTCTTTTGATTTAATTTCAACCCGTTGTTTCTGGTCCAACCTTCTGGGGCAACAGAAAACAACTCGGCACCCTCCTCTATGTGACAGCCCTTCAAGTACTTGAAGATGGTTAACATATCCCCTCTCAGTTTTCTCTTCTTCAGGCTAAACATACTTTAATATACTGCAGTCTCTAGACTTGCTCTAGAATGCAGTAAGGACATGTGTCTCTCATTGGTGGTAGTCAAGTCAAGAAGGATGGGACCAGTCCTAAGGGGATTGCAAGTCCTAGTTTTCTCTGGAGCCAAAGCACAGCAGAAAGGGTTATGGTGCAAGACCACCTTAAGCAGGTATCTTACACTCATGAGAGCAGGCAATTATTCTTGGTCTGAAGCATATATCCTAGGGTTGACAGCTAAAGCCGCCCCCCTCAAACCAGTACAGCTCGGCTCAACCCCAACTAAACAAATGATCCAAGTAGGAGGAGCCATGGGTGCTGAGCGGAGGGACACTCACGCCACACCGCCGCACCGCCTCAACTCCTGGTGAGGGTGGCAACGGGCAGAAAAAGGTAGAATGCAGAGGCGAGCGGGCACCCCCCTCGGCAGAACAGGCAAAAGCAGGGACAAGAAGTGAATCCAATCTAATCCTATTCCAGTAAGCAGGATCTCTCAGAAGCAGCACCACCAAAATGGAAGGAAATGAATACAGACTCGGGACGGGGTCACGGGAGTCGGACGGGAGTTTTTATACTCTTCTCCTGGCCAATTCAAAAGGGAAAATGCTTGCTCTGATTGGCCAGAAGAAGACCCAGCTTGGCCACCATTGCCTGCGGGAGAATGCTGCTGATGCTGCTGATTCGGCGGGTGCCGAATGTGCCTGAATTTATTTGGCGTCTTCCCGAACTCGGCTCGTTGTTTTCCTGCCTTTTTTCACTTCGGCTCTACCTGAACTGCAAACCGCTGAATCGGGGAAAATTCGGCTGTTTATCCATGTCGGATGGAACCGAATCAACAGCCCTACTGGTAACTCCATGGGAGGAATTGGGAGGCAGGGAGAGGTGCACTGGCATTGCACTGGTGCTTATTCTATAAAATATACAAACATTTTCCATGATAACATCCCCGTTGTGAATTTACTATAGTTAAATAATTCTTTATGTATTATTTAAGCTTTGTTTATAATATTGTTGTTACAAGCATATAATCATAGTTACCGGTACATATTTTACATACCCAGCTTCAGAGGAATGTGCCTCTCTACTCTTTGCGGAGTACCTGGAGGTTGGCAACCCTAGAGAGAGAAGGTAGGGAATTTAGCTGACGAGATTTCCTTCCCCAAGGACAGTGAGTCCTACAGTTGTAGGCTGATGATCTCTTAGCACAAGGCCAGCTTCTTATTCCG
Source organism: Euleptes europaea (assembly GCF_029931775.1). Taxonomy (NCBI): domain Eukaryota; kingdom Metazoa; phylum Chordata; class Lepidosauria; order Squamata; family Sphaerodactylidae; genus Euleptes; species Euleptes europaea. Next base: position 62,663,133 of record NC_079320.1, on the reverse strand, counting down.
ACCCACTGTCTGCTCATCATGCGCTATCTTTTTAGAAAGTGTCTCATAATGAGATCGTGTTAATGGAGATTGTTAATGAGCTCCTGTGCACCGAGGCGTTATCAAGCCAAAGAAAGAAAGCTGCTGATTGTGGCTGTGATTACAGCTATATCACCTAATTGTTATTTCAAAAACTGCTTCGAGTTGGCTCGTTTTTTCGGTGGTCTTAGACAACATCCTCCAGGCTTGACTCGACTCACGCCAAGATGTAATTAGTCACAGCTTGTAATGTTTGGGTCTAAGAGATGTTGAGCTTCAAAGCTAAAGGAGGACAGAGAGAGGGAAAAAAAGGATGCTGTCTGGCCCCGTGATGTTTGAAGAAGGCACTAAAACACCTAGGAGGCTTTTCTTCAAGGATGAAAAAGAGAGGGGAAACAGGCGGTGCAAGGAAAACGGATTTACAGTGTGCAGAAAAAGGCAGCGTGTGTGAGAATTCCTCGGATACATTGGGGACTTTTATGATTCTCTTCCTCTAGCAAAACGTAGGGCCTAACCTAACCTTGAGAGGGAAGAGTGACTAAGAGGTCTGAGAATAGCTCTGGGGCTGAGGATATGCTGTTAATTTTTGTCGGACTCTCCCCTTCTGTGTCCAACTTAATTGGTCTGGCACAGACCTTGGAGAACTGGAGAAGGCTTTATTCCGGGGCGGAGAGAACTAATTAGTTTACATTCGTTTGGCTTTCCGTGTGTGGAAACATAGCTGGGAGTGTATTCAGAGTTACTTTATCTGTAATGATCCTTCTCTCTCTCCCCCCTTCTTCCTCTGTGTCTCTTTCACACACAAAACATTATTCATTCCTTGTTTTTGTGGTCTCACGTTCTCCTACATAATTTACCTAGCTTGTCATTCTTGATTGAATAGGGCTGCTGCTTCTCTTTCCTTATCCTTTCTGAGTTCAGGCGGCAGTATACATATCAGATCCTGCTGACCGGGATAAAGCCAAACTTTTTTTTTTGTTTGCAGTAGAAATGAATAATAATACCCTCTCCCCCAACCCTTGCCCCTTCTGAATTGTATGATATTGAGAGGGAGACATCCATCACGACAACAGATTTTGCACCAACAGCCGGGCATTCTTTGAACCAGTGTTCATCAGGCTCTGGCACTGAAATATGTTTTCATTGCCACAGATTGCCTCTGGAACACAATAAGCCAGCGTGGTGCAGTGGTTAAGAGCGGTGCTTTGGAGCGGTGGACTCTGATCCGGAGAACCGGGTCTGATTCCCCACTCCTCCACATGAGCAGCGGAGACTAATCTGGTGAACTGGATTTGTTTCCCCACTCCTCCACATGAAGCCATCTAGGTGACCTTGGGCTAGTCACACTCAGCCTCTCCTACCTCACAGGGTGTCTGTTGTGGGGAGGGGAAGGGAAGGTGATTGTAAGCTAGTCTAATCCTTCCTTAAGTGGTAGAGAAAGTCGGCATATAAAAACCAACTCTTCTTCTCCTTCTCCTTCTCCTCTTCCTCCTCCTCCTCCTCCTCCATGCTACTGTTATCTGGTCTCCAAGAAAGGCATTGCTGGCCTGGTGGATCACCCTCATCATCCACCCATTCCACATGGGTTTTGTATGCAATTCACTGGTACGGGGACAACCCAGAAGTGGTTTCCGTGCCACTACAGTACTCTACGAAACAGTCCTAGGAAGACATCACAGGCTTGTTTGGCAGGACTATATCTCTCATTTTTAGGCCGAACATACTATCTGAGCCATCATAAATTTTGTGGACCGTTATAAATGTTATTGATTACTCTGTAGAGTTATTTGGTATGACAAATAACGTACCGCTTCTTATTTCCTCAATAAATACAGAATAACGGCGGCTCGGAAGCTGCACGATGTTTTATTATGTCCGATATCTCATTCATTTGGAAGTAATGTGGCTTATTTACTGTATCTCTTGGAATGCATTTGTCTCAGCAGGCCTTCATTTGGTAAAAGAACTGATGCAATAGGCCTTTGTTACTGGGTATGCATTGGTATTTAACCTAACAAAGACTTTAAAGAGGTTTTTTTTCCTTCACTGGTATTTAACCAAAGTTAACTGAAATTAACACATGATTGAAAGAGATGAGCATAACATGTAACAATGCCGTGTAAAGGTCTCATTATGGTGATGCCCCCGTGTGAAAAATGAATGTGAGAATCCAGTGTTACGGAGGCAGTCTTTCACAATTATGGTTATCTGTAGCCTAATGTAAAACATGAACTCAATGAGGGAGAAGCTCCAGATACCATTTTTTTCAATGACCATTTCACTCAATGCATTTTCAGAGATGCACCTCATAGTGCAAAGCATGCACGTGACGTGAGTTTGCAAACACATATTCCATTGAGGTACACTCATCAGAGGGCATAACTTTAACTACAGCTTCCTGCTGAATATATACTTGATGACAATGGGTTTGATTGGGACCAAATTTCCAATTGCCACTGATTCCCCCTTCCTGCGGCCGACTCCCCCCCCCCCATGTTGCTCTTCAGGGTCCCTTATCTCCCGGGAACATCATTTTGTCAAGATCGATGGGCTGCCATGGGAGGGGGCAGGCAGAAATGCTCTGTTCTGCTGATGGAAAGTTTAGTTTGGATTTAACCCAATGTGGTGATAATTTATCTGTTACTGGGACAGTGTGATTGGTGTTCTGTGGCTCAGTTCCAGGTTGCTTTGGAAACAATAGGATGAGGTGGGAGATGCAAACTGCATCGGAAAATCCCACATCAGTGCCGCATCTCACAGGGACAGGTGGGTTGGCAGTGCCATGATGGAAGTTCCCACGTGACCCACATTGTTCTGTTCAGAGAGCCAGCGTGGTGTAGTGGTTAAGCGGTGGTTTGGGGCAGTGGACTCTGATCTCTAGAACCGGGCTTGATTCCACGGTCCTCCACATGAGCGGCGGAGGTTAATCTGGTGAACCGGGTTCATTTCCTCACTCCTACACATGAAGCCAGCTGGGTGACCTTGGGCTAGTCACACTCTCTCATCCCCACCTACCTCACAGGGTGTCTGTTGTGGGTAGGGGAAGGGAAGGTGATTGTAAGCCAGTTTGGTTCTCCCTTAAGTGGTAGAGAAAGTCGGCATATAAAAACCAACTCTTCTTCTTCTTCCTCCTCCTCCTCCTGTACTTGAGCGGTGTGGGTTTGCTTTGTTGCTCATATCATGTCTTTTAACAGTAATTTGAGGAGTAGAGTGCAGTGTTGCAGAGGTTCAAGGGGTTATTCTAAGCCTCTCTTGCTTCTCCTATTTTCCCTTGCCCTCTCTTATTCACGTGGAACTGTGATGTGTGGGTCTTTTTTTTTTTTAAAGACCCACACAGCATAGTTACACTTGAATAACCATGTAAATTGGCTTATGTTTTATTGACTTCTTATCATCTGGAGATTTCTGGTTGTGTGCCAAGCCTCTGATGCTGTACTGTATTTCCACAGCTGTGTTCTGATTGACAAGCACTTGATGGAGTCACATTAGTCAAACCCAACGTTGACGTTTTCTATTTATAGAGCCAAAGAAGCGTGTGTGGTTCTGACAATAAGGGTTTTCATTCTGGGGCAAACCTGAAATAGTGCTGCCACAGGAATCCCGTCATGATTTACTGCCAGCAAATGTGACCCCATGCTAAGCCTATTGGACCCGTGTGCACCTGATGCTTGACGGTAGTCGCTGCTCTTGGTAATTTTTTTTTAAAAGCCAGTGAAATAGTTACCACATGCTGGAAAATTAGTAATATGCACGCGAGCTTTCGTGTGGCACGGCATCGACAGATGGAAAAAGTTAAAAGATTGGGTTGCGAGCCTTTGCTCGCAGTGAATGAAACGCTTATAAGGTGTGACATTACTTAATTTTTATAAGGTCTGTCACATCTAGTCAAATTTATGATGGCTGCTCTAAAAAAAATCCCCCGTGCAGGTGCCTTCGGCGCTCGTTCCAGTTCAAACAAAGCCTGCGCTGTGTGCACTTAAGCAACCGAGTCTGTGCAGCAGTATTTAAATCATTTGCCACAGTAAAATGATTTGTGTAATCCAATAGTATTTGAGGGATTTGTGTTGTAATATACAAGCAGAGAAGCACTTAAATATAATGTTACAAAAACTGTAGGGTGACGTTGCAAAGGCCACGTTGGCTGTTTCATGCTGTGCTGTAGTCCTTTGGAAGGACATGGTTGCTCCCAGTTAAGGCCTGCAAAGTTTGTGACTTATTTGGACAAACAGTCCATCACAGGGTTATGGGGGTTGACCCACCAAGGGTTTAATAAATCTGGGGTTGCGGCTTGCCTGTGCATCGTTACGAATGAGTGTTACTTATCTTTTTACATTATTTCCAGCCCGTATCTCTGTCAAAGACAGCCAAGGAGGCTTGCAGTCTTTATCAATAAATATCAGACAAAACGAGAATGCCCCCATAGATTACTAGCAGCAAAATGCACTAAGCTATTATATCAATAAATGTCAATCCGTCAGCAGTAAAAAGCAGAAAAAACCCGCCAGCAATAAAGTCAGCAAATGATAGCAGCAACAAATCAATAATGATGAAGTCGAAAATAGCAGCAATACAGATTGCCCTGTGCTAAAAGTCTTCTGGAGTAGATAATGCTGTCACTTGTTGTCAAAAGGCCAAAAGAGAAGCTTCCACTGGCAATGGGGAGAAGCCATAGCTCAGAACATCTGCTTTGCATGCAAAAGGCCCAGGTTCAGTCCCCAGCATCTACAGTTAAAAGGATCAGGTTGTAGGTGATATGAAGGATCCTGGAGAGTTGCTGCCAGTCACAGTAGACAATACTGGCCTTGATAGAACAATGGTCTGATTCAGCTTAAGGCAGCTGCATGTGTAGTAAAAAATAAGCCCTATTTTCAGTGGCTTGACTTCAAGACTTTCTCAGGGCAGTGCACCTTTCCCCTCCCAGTATTTTTCAGGTTTAATAAACCAGAAATTTTTGAAAAACCCAAAAAGCCGAATATAACGGATTTGGCTCTTCACAAAATTCAAAAATTTGGGGGTTTATTAAACACGAACCCGAAAAATACATGGCACAGAACTGAAGGAGCCCAGAGTTCAGTTCTGCGCTGCTGGGGCGTTCAAATGTACCCTGATGCACCTGGAGGTCAGAGCCTGCATGCAGTGTGTATCTAAGAGCGGGGCAAGGAGGTGGGAGCCGACAAGCAGCATGGATCTCACTCATCTTAGTAAGGGGGAAGGTAGGAGGAGAGGGGGGAGGGGAAAATGGCAGTGAGGCCAAAGCAACCCAAAATAATGCCATTTTTTTGGGCATTATTCAGGATCTTTTTTGGGGGGGCTCCCTTTCATTGCCACCATTTGTTTTACCAGTAAACGCCCCCCCCCCCCCCAATGCCATAAAGGTATTTTTCGTTTTTTCGGTCCGGCTTAAGCCAAATGCACACCTCTATTTGGTTGTCATGAACACAGCTGTCTTTGATGGGTCATGTTTGGCGGGTCACAGATTGTGTTGGCTGATCTTAGTGAGTACTCTTGATCCCAACAAACAAGCAAATACCTTAAATATGTTGAATTTCAAGTGCACACATTTTGGTTGCAATCAAGGAGCAGTCTGTTAATGCTGAACTGGGAGGGGAGAAAAAGATGTCTCACAAAAGAGGGGCCATGATGGTTTAATATGGCTGATCCTGGTAGACCATGTGGACTCATAAGAGGATCAGTACAGTTACTCTGTGGCTTGCAAAGAAGGTCAGATATACTGATTCATCAGATATTTGGAAGCACCTTCAGTCTGATGAGTACCCCTAGCAAGTGATATAGATGTAGTTCTCCACTGTTTAGCTGTTATTGTTAAACAATTGTGTGAATTGAACAGATTCCATCAGGGGGGTACCATTTAAGTCTGTTACAGCAGATAATATGCCCGTAGACGCAGAGAGAGAACAACGATAAACTATGGGAGTCAAAATGCAATGAAATTCTAGAGGTGTGGTTTGTGAGAGGAAGATCATCTCCCTGATACCCCCTCAGACTCAACCCTTTCAAATGGAGTCAGTTCACACTTTCACCTGCAAGTTATCAAGTATGGAGAAGTGTGATGCCCTACATGTGTGAAGCAGCCCATGATTGTTTTTAAAGCAGGTTCAGCCACATACTCACTGAATGCTCCTGACTCCTACTGAATGCCAGATCGGATTGCTGGTGGGAATATTTATTGTGTATACAACTTCTTTTCAGAACAGGAAATGGTGTGGTAGGGATAAGGCTTAACACCACCTTCCCTTGGCCTTCTCCTGTACCACGGTCCCTCTACAAAGCTATTTAAAAAGAAAAACCATTTCGGGCTCTATACCTGGAACTCCCAGCATCCCCATCAGTTACGTCCCCAAGTCTCTTCCTGTTTGCAGTTGTCTTGCTGCTCCACACACAGAAGTTTAATTTGAGATCAGTTCAGTTGGTTTCATTCTTTATGGAACTGTCTTTGAGTTCCCCTTGAAAGCATCCCCTTGTCGCATAAATAGCCATCGCTCTGTGCTTGACTGGAGATATTAAATTCTAACATTTCTAGGTATCATTTTTCAAACATTCAAACCTGATTGGTTCTGGTACTTCACTCTTAATGATGCATGTAAGTCAGCCACCAACGTCCTGTACAGAAAAAAGGCTGCTGGTTTCTTCCTTGGTTCACCTTCCCCAATCCTGAATGAACCACTTCTATCCCCATTTTGTTGCTGTTATCCTAACTTTCTGAATAGTAACTCTTTTGCTCTCATTGAAAGACCTCTCATACAGTTAGATGCAAACCTATTGTTCTTTTATGCTAAAGGGATAAATGCAGCCAAGGAGGGAACATTTGCACGGGCAGCTCCAAAGGGTGGACCCATTGGTCTGAGAGGAGCACAGTTTTTTTCCCTTTGAGTTTTACTTCCTTAAAAAAAAAAATCTTCCTTTATTTTCATGGCATTTCTAATGGTATATATCTGTTTTCGTTGATATTCAATCCTATTGGGCATGACCTTTCCTCCCCTCCACCTGTGCCAAAGGGATAAAGGTAGAATTAGAATTAGAAGAAGAGTTGGGTTTTTATATGCTGACTTTCTCAATCAATCAATCAATCAATCAATCAATCAATCAATCAATCAATCAATCAATCCCTTTAAGGGCATATAGACTTTCTTTATCATTTAAGGGAGGCTCAAACTGGCTTACAATCTCCTTCCCCTCCTCTCCCCACAACACACACCCTGTGAGGTGGTTGGGGCTGAGAGAACGTGACTTGCCCAAGGTCACCCAGCCGGCTTCATGTGGAAGAGTGGGGAATCAAACCCGGTTCTCCAGATCAGACTTCACCGCTCCAAGCCATTGCTCTTTACCACTACACCACGCTCCTTTTTTTGGGGGGGGGGAAGGAGGGAGTTTCCAGCAAGGAACCGGACCTGAATATTTGCTCAAACTGTCTGGAGCTGGTCTGACCAACTGCTTATGGTTGAGTCATTGGTAGTAATGGACATCCAGCTAATTTATCCGGAGCGAAAATGACCTTGGGAATCTCATCAGTAGTCCAACGCAGCTGTTAATTAACAAAAGCTGGCGAAATGGGGCGGTATTAGCCGGTGTGAATTTTCTGCGGGCAGAGCCGATGCACACTTTCCTTAGAGTTTTGCATACCACACTCCCTCAAAACCTTACTCTGGACAGCACGTGGGATATTATCTTGGGGGTTTAATATTGCCGCGGACTTTCTGCAGCATATGATAAATTAACTTGTCCTCATCAAGGCATCAGTAGGTGCATTAGCAGTAACTGTTATTACATTTTAGTGATAAACCCTGGCCTTGAGCAATATTTATTTATAGGTAATTATTGCAGTTTTGGTGTGTGTGTGTGTGTGACAGAGAGAGAGTGAATGAGGCTGTAATTAAGGAATATTCAAGGGCATATCCTTTCTCCTCTCTACACACAGCATCTGTGTCTATTTGCTGAGACAGGAATTTCTGTGATCATTTAAAGTATGTAAAGCAGTTAGCAGTTCTCCTAATCATTGAATCATAGAGCTGGAAGGGGCCATACAGGCCATCTAGTCCAACCCCCTGCTTAGTGCAGGAGCAGCCTAGAGCATCCCTGACAAGTGCTTGTCCAGCCTCTGCTGACCGCCAGTGAGGGGGAGCTCACCACCTCCCTAGGTAGCCAAATCCACTGTCAAACAGCTCTTATTGTAAAAAACGTTTTCCTAATATGCAGCCGGTACCTCTCTGCCTGCAGTTTAAACCCAATATTATCCTCTGCTGCCAACAGGAACAGCTCCCTGCCCTCCTCTAAGCGACAGCCTTTCAAATACTTAAATACTTAAAGTGAGCAATCATGTCCCCCCTCAACCTCCATTAAGAGTAGATGAACATGGAGACTTCCCTTTGGGTTTTCTCCACCCCCTCCATTTTTTGAAAAGGAAAAAGTACCTAAGCACAAAATGACCCTAGCCGTGTGCTGTGCCTCTCCTTTCTGAAGGGAATGCTCAATTTGGATGAGGCCATGTCTCAGTGGCAGAGCATCTGGTTGGCATGCAGAAAGTCTCAGGTTCAGATCTCTGGCATCTCCAGTTAAAAGGATTAAGTGTAGAAGTCAGACCTCTGCCTAAGACCCTACAGAGCCACTGCTAGTCTGAGGAGGCAATACTGACCTTGATTGACCAATGGTCTGATTCGGTGAGAGGGAGCTTCATGAGTTCAATTGTTTATCCAAAACGTGTACCCAAAAATCTTGCTTCTAGACTGCTTGCTGCTGCAGGTAGCAGCGCCTCATAGGTGTGGTGCTGGTTGAGAAGTGGCCTGGGTGGAGTCCATAGGCAACTACTGGAGTAGGGTTGCTAGCCTCCAGGTGGTGGCTGGAGATCTCCCACTATTACAACTGATCTCCAGGCAACACAGGTCAGTTCCCCTGGAAAAAAAGGCTATTTTGGCAATTGGACCCAATGGCATTGAAGTCCCTCCCCAAACCCTGCCCTCCTCAGGCTCCGCCCCAAAATCTCCAGGTATTTCCCAGCCCAGAGGTGGCAGTAGGGTTGCCAGGTCCCTCTTTGCCACTGATGGGAGGTTTTTGGGGAAGAGCCTGAGGAGGGTGGGGTTTGGGGAGGGGAGGAACTTCAGTGCCATAGAGTCCAATTACCAAAGTGTCCATTTTCTCCAGGAGAACTGATCTCTATCGGCTGGATAGAGGAGATCTCCAGCTAGTACCTGGAGGTTGGCAACCCTAGCTGGCAACCCTATACTGGAGTGGTGAGGCTTAGGCTCTGTGCTTGGCTGGTTGGCGTGGCTACACTGTGGTGTCCAACACATATGCGGAGTAGGTTGACGGCACCTTGTGAAAGGGCACCGGTCATTTCACACATCATATGATGAGGGACAGACCGCTACCCAGTGTGCACATCCATTCACATAGCACATTCATGGCAAGTGTTTGTGCATCTGCGCACCCTCTACAGCACTGCTTTAGTTTGCATGTGTGTGCTAAGACTTCTGCATTAATGGGAAAGAATAGGCTTAGCAGACATATTGTTTCTGGCTTTGGGTTTTCCAATTCTGGTAACAAGTCAGAAGGGCAACATTCAAGTAGGGAAACAATATTTACCTGGCGACGGTAAATACTAAAATAGCACCTTTGTCTTCTGAAACAAGTCAGAGCTATTCTACCAGGCCTACGGTTGAGGCCAGCTACAGTTCCTTTTCCATCTAGGGCTGCCAACTTCCAGGTACTAGCTGGAGATCTCCTGCTATTACAACTGAACTCCTGCTCATAGAGATCAGTTCACCTGGAAAAAATGGCCACTTTGGCAATTGGACTCAGTGGCATTGAAGTCCCTCCCCTCCTCAGGCTCCCCAAAAACCTCCCACCGGTGGCGAAAAGGGACCTGGCAACCCTATTTCCATCACATTCTGGCCTCCCTAACCTGCCCTACCACCCTTTCTTGAAATTATATTCTTATGGGGGTTAGTATATGGCAGGCCCTACTGGGGCGGATATATAGCAAATTAATAGGGTTGCTATCCTGCAGGTACTAGCTGGAGATCTCCTGCTATTACAACTAATCTCCAGCCAATAGAGATCAGTTCACCTGGAGAAAATGGCTGCTTTGGCAATTGGACTATATGGCATTGAAGTCCCTCCCCAAACCCCAACCTACCCAGGTTCTGCCCCCAAAACCTCCCACCAGTGGCGAAGAGGGACCTGGCAACCCTACAAATTAAGTGTGCCATCTGATATATGATAAGGTTGATTTATGGGGCAGGTTTTAATCCTGGTTTTATTGATTTTACTGTGTTTTATTGTACTATTTGTACTTGTGTGAGCCTCCCTGAGCCCAGCTTCTTTGCTGGGGAAAGTGGGATACAAGTTTAAGTAAGTAAATAAATAACCTTCTGGACATTCCTGTTGAAATAAATGTTTAAAATATGAAATCCTCCAGCCACTTCCAAGCAGTGATAAGTCATTTTTTTTGGCAAAGATAAAGTATGTAAAGCCATATTTGCCATTTTTTAAATAAACGGTGTTGCTCTTACCCCAGACTTTCTTCAGACTTTGTAATCCGAATGTTCATTTCATTAATATTGGCTACAACAGTATAACAGCCCTTTCCTTATGAAATAACTTTTCCTTGGGGTGGGGGAGAGGGTGATCTGGAGCTATAGAGAGAGCATCTATGCCAGCGGATGCAATTGTTCCGAAGGGAAGCTTTCCCTTCCAGTGATCATTCATTTACTCTTGGCATTGGTATGAATGCCTTATTATAAGACACCCGTGGAACATCAGAAAGGCTAATGCAAAATTAATAACCCTCACTTGCTCTTAATACCCACTGGGATCTTATCTAAGGTCCAGGGGGAGCGTCGGCCACACCCATTTCATGTCTCCAAGAAGCTGTAAAGCATTGTGCCTTTATCCCTGCCTGAATTAGTTCTATGAATAGTCTGGCGCTATGAAAAATTAAGCAATAATTTAGACAAGGCGTAATTAAGTGAACAGGGCTGATAAAACGCTGCTGGAATACTGTCAAGATATTTTTTTAAAAATGGGAATACCCCCTGAAGTATACTTGTTCACTGATGTCTGCCTGTTCAAGAAAAGCAGTCCGCTCGCTGGGGTACATACGCTCTGTCATTCTGTGAAGGCTTGGCTAATGGGACATCCATGTTCCCATTGAATCTTTAATTAGCCAAGGTTTCTAGCTTGTAGCCGTTGTCAAAGAGATCATAGCTGACATGTCGTGTTTGTCTGGAGGCTGGCGTTTTTCTGGTTTGTTGAACATCATTTGGTAAGGGCTTTCCCCCCTATAGGATTGTAAAAGAAGATGAGTGCCTTAATCCTCTGTCCTGATGTGCGTATGGAACTTCCTGCGTGCCCAGTGAGCTCCACCCAAAACTGATGCTTGCATAATGCTCCCTGTGTGCATTGCAACCCCATGGCGGTTCCCACTATCCACCATCCTTTTCTTTCTCATGCTTGTTCTTTATCCCATCCTTTTGCAAGTTGGAGTAATTTTTTTTTGGGGGGGGGCATTCATCAAGCATTCCTATTTTGTAGATGCTCTGTAATAATATAACAAAATCTGATTTAAATAACCAAGCATGTCAGCAAAAATGAATAAAACCAACCCCAAACCAGCATCTGATGAAAGTTGCCTTGGGTAGGATTTTGCTGCCTTCCTGCCACAAACCTCTAAAAGTAGGCTTGCCAACCTCCAGGTGGTGGCTGGAGATCTCCCGCTATTACAATTAATCTCCAGGTGACGGAGATCAGTTCACCTGGAGAAAATGGCTGCTGTGAAGGGTGGACCCTAAGGGATTATACCCCATTGAAATCCCTCCCTTTACCAAACCCTGCCCTACTCAGGCTCCACCCGAAAATCTCCAGGTATTTCCCAACCTGGAGCTGGCAACTCTGTCTAAAAGACTAAATCAAGTTTTGTCATTTGTCCAAACTTTACATCGGTAGCCTCTGTGGGCTGTACTGAATGATATATGCTGCCATTTATATGAGAGGACTAGGCCAAAGATAAATGTTGTCTCTGGCCACTCAGCAGCATACATGAACACATGAAGCTGTCTTATACTGAATCAGACCCTTGGTCCATTAAAGTCAGTATTGTCTACTCAGACTGGCAGCAGCTCTCCAGGGTCTCAAGCAGAGGTCTTTCATATCACCTACTTGCCTAGTCCCTTTAATTGGAGATGCCAGGAATTGAACCTGGGACCTTCTTCATGCCAAGCAAACAATCTACCATTGAGCCACGGCCCTCCCCCTCTAATGCCACTGGCTGGCCAAGTAGGAGAGTCATGTTTGAATGGGAATACACGTGTACTGTGCAGTGGACATACGCTTATTTTACCTGGACAGTTTCTGGATGGCGGGCAATGGTCCTGGACCCCAGAGGTAGTATCAACAAGGATTTAGGGGATCCTCTTCCTGTGCAAAGAGTTCTTGATGGGCTCCAGAGGCAACACCTGTGCAGCCTGCCCTGGAAATGAGTGGCACAAGCCATGCCAGTCATTCATATTGCCACCTTTCTGCGTATTGTGCAACACAAGCAGCTTCCTGGGTCACTTGGGTGGTAAACAGGCATTGGACTTACCTTAAACTGTTTAGGGGGTTTGCAGCGAAGATGAGAATTGAACCAGGAACCTCTTGGGTCACCTGTTGCACTGGGAGACATTATGCTCTATCAGTTTCAGGTGAATGTCCATGGCTGCATCGATCCAGGTTCCAATTATTATAAGCTTCATACTATCAGAATTTATAGTATATGCTAGCTAAGCTGTTAGATCCACTTCCAAAGCAAGAAAGCTATTGCTCTATAAGCCAAATAGAGACCATTGGCTATGCTTCAAAATTAGGCACATCCTACAGTACCATAACCAATTGAATAACTGCTACCCTTTCGTATTTAAAAAAAATGCAAAGACCCTATTAAAATGTGTGGTTGGAGTATTCCTGTGTTTTGTGTGGTGCTAGGGCACCTGCGTTGTGCTTTGCATAGCAGTCAAGGGACATGTCAGTCACATCCTGGAAGTCCTGCTTTGTCTAGTCTAGTGTTGGTTATTCAGTAGGCCTTGGTCATAAAAAATAGCAGTTGGCCTTGGTTTTGAGCATCTAAAGCAGTGGTTCCCAACCTTTTTTTGACCAGGGACCACTAGGACTTTTTTGTTCGGTGCAGGGGCCCCAAGGTTCAAAATAAAAATTCTGGGAATTTGAAAATAAACTTTAATCATAACTGTTAGTTAAACATTAAACTTAGAATTATATTTGAATATATATATTTTATAATAGAGAACTATTAATTGAAAATATTAATTTATTATGGGTTTATAACTTTGTTTCGCGGACCTTAATTTAGTTCTCGTGGACCCCTGGGGGTCCATGGACCCCTGGTTGGGAACCAGTGATCTAAAGGGAACTGCTCAGCCTCTGTTGGAAACAATGCACATTTAGGTATACCTTTGCTCTGATTAGGAGAGCTCTCTCCCTTGGCAATTGGTCCCACTGCCAAACTGCTGTCTCTGTTAGGAAGTTTTACCTAATGTTCAATTAAAATCAACTGCTCGTCAGATTTCAAAGGCAAGATGTTACGGGAGGGTAGATTTTGATTGGCCCTGACCTGGATGGCCAAGGCTAGCCTGATCTCGTCAGATCTCAGAAGCTAAGCAGGGTCGGCCCTGGTTAGTATTTTGATGGGATTCCACCAAGGAATACCAGGGTTGCTGTGCAGAGGAAGGCACTGACAAACCACCTCTGTTAGTCTCTTGCCAGGAAAACCCCAAAAGGGGTCCCCATAAGTCGGCTGCAACTTGAAGGCGCTTTACACACACACACACAGATTTTGGTTGACCACTAGGCGAAACTTCCTAAGGTGACAGCAGTGCAATAAATGGAATAAAATACCTGGTGGCAGGAAGTTCTTCTTGCTAGTGGTCTTGAGGATGTACAGACATCTGTTGGGGATGCCCAAGCATTCCCACATAGAATCATAGAGTTGGAAGGGACCACCACGGTCATCTAGTCCAACCCCCTGCACAATGCAGGAAATTCACAACTACCTCCCCCTCCACACCCCCAGTAACCCATACTCCATGCCCAGAAGATGGCCAAGATGCCCTCCCTCTCATGATCTGCCTAAGGTCATTGAATCAGCATTGCTGACAGATGGCCATCCAGCCTCTGCTTAAAAACCTCCAGAAAAGGAGAGCTCACCACCTCCCCACCTCCCGAGGAAGCCTGTTCCACTGAGGAACCGCCGTAACTGTTAGAAAGTTCTTCCTAATGTTTAGATGGGAACTCTTTTGATTTAATTTCAACCCAGTGGTTCTGGTCCGACCTTCTGGGGCAACAGAAAACAACTTGGCAGTGGCCCCATCCTCTATATGACAGCCCTTCAAGTACTTGAAGATGGTTATCATATCACCTCTCACTGAGCAGAGGTTTGGACTGGATGATGTAGAGTGCTTCTTCCTACTCCAGGACTCTATGATTCAACAAGACAATTGTTAGCTAGTGTTTGCAAGGTTTTAAAGTGTTTGCAAGGCTCTTAAAGACTGAAAGGTGTCGTTTCCATGGGAGAGGTGACCATTCAATGGACGCCCGTGTGTACAGCCTCCCTTTCTCTTCTAGACATTGTCCTTCAGACCGTCGAGCCATCTGTCCCGTTCCCTTTCTTGCTGCCAAATGTGATTCTTAAGCAAGGAACACCAAATGAGAAAGGGCAAGTCTATGGGGGACCGTTTTTGATGGCCTTTTTATACCTGTCAGTGGGAATATACAAATAGGATGGGAACCAGATGAACTGGAGGGATGCACTGACATTTGGTTCTTTTGCTGTTATGAGCAAAGAAATGGATAAAAATGGGAAAGCCCAGCGATGAGCCCATTTATGACACTCTCTATCTGCCTATGAATTTAAGTACCCGGGGAGTGGTGATGGTGGAAGGGGAGAAAGAATGAGAATATATAACGGCTGTATCATACAATGACCTTTCGCTTCGCGTGTGATAGATCAAGAGTGGAGAGAAAGGTCATGACATAAGACAGCTATCAAATCCTTCCATTAGCTGATCGTCTGTATTATTTATAAAGTCCTTCGACGAAGGGCAGCTGTGGATGTTGTGCAAAAGAACTTTAATGAGAACAAGACAACGCAACTACCGCAAAAGAAAAGAAAGCCAACGGGGAAGGGTTTTTTTTGCTTCAGAACTGCCAATTTATTGTTTTGAGGAAAACAAACGAGCGTTTGCAGTTGTAGGATGCAACATGTTATCGGGGAGGAATTTGTAAGTGTTGTTCTGCACCCACCTGCTCAAAAGGAATTTCTATAATCCGCAGAGCCTCTGTAGACTCGTTGAACCAATTTCCCTGTGTTTTAAAAGTGCTACTGAAAACTGTTGGGGTTTAGAAAAGGGAAAGATAAGAGATCTCTTGGGAGAAATTTGGGAGAGAGGGGAATGCTTTCTTTATCCTCAAAGATGCATACTGATCAAGCAAACATTGCCAGCATTAAAGTGCATTCTTTCAATGGTGTTTACAGCTGAAAAGTATACAAATTCTGCTATGGTTCTCATGTGCTGCAACTAGACAGCCAGCATTCTTTTATTGACATTATGCTTCCTTGGGGCTTTTTCCAAATTTATTGTGTTTTCCAATAGCCCTCTGCCTCCCTCAGGAGTACAAACTTGCTCTCTTTCCTGAGTAGTACCTTCTAGGGGCCAGTTTAGACTGCATGCTGGCTCTACGCATGTGGGGAATGGGAGGAGATGAGGAAACACATGTTACCTTCCTATTTTCATGGCATGGTCCAGTATCACTGTGAATCCACATGTAGCTGAATTGCCAGATTAGGTGCACGTAGACTCTAGACCAGATTCAATACAGGATTTCAGCTGTGTGCAGGGAGGCTTATGCATATCAAATGGAATGATATGACAATCTATAGATGGGACAGCTCTGGAGGTGGGACTCGCACAGCCCATGCTCTCACTCTTCTCCTCCCTGCTGCATATGAAGCCATCATTCCAACCTCCCGAGGTGCAGAGTGGGATGGAGACTGGAAATTCTTTTGCTCCCATTCTTATAATAGCTAGAGTTTGTGATCACTCAATAAAATTAATTGGGAGAAGGTCCAGGCCTGAGAAAAGGAAGCATGTTCTCACAATTGCATTCATTAATCTATACCTAACATGTGGTGATGGCCGTTTCCTTATGTGGCTTTGGAAACAGACACCTTCATGGAGCATGGGTCTAGAGCTGTTAACTGTACTATGGCCACAATGGACACGAGGGCTAAACCAGACTTGACTGGAAAGACCATAGATTAGATCCAGACTCTGTTTTCCATTAACAGAAGGCATTTCCATCAGCAGAACAAAACTGTTATGGCGCCCTCCTCCTACTGCAGCCCACTAAGCTCCCCAAATGCCCCTCGATAGCAGTGTTTCAGTGCGCTGCAGTGGGAGGCAGAAAAGGTCCAGTCCATGGATGGAAGTGCTTTCCATTCATGGAAAATGAACTTTGGAACCAGCCCTGAGTACCGGGATTTCTGCATGTTTCTAAAAATTCTCATTTGCATCCCTAGTTTGCTGTGTTAAAGATCGCAGGAGGGTCCCTGGAAGGACGGAGTGTTTAACCCTTTCCCTCCATGCCTACTCCATGATTGAAAACACCTTTCCAGAGCAACAATTGGCTGTTGTAGAACATATGGGGATTTGGGCACCCAACCCTGTGCACTTTCCCAAAAGAGCCAATTGCAGCTTTGAAGAGAGGCATTTTACACTGTGGAAGAATTAATGAGCTGCTGAGCAGGCCGAGTTTGCACTGAGGCCATAGTGCAGGTTGGGAGAGAAGAGGACTCGAAAGGCGTCTAATCCTTTCATCCCCTTATTGTTTCACTAATAGGGTTGCCAGGTCCCTTTTTGCTTCCGGCAGGAGGTTTGTTGGGTGGAGCCTGAGGAGGGTGGGGTTTGGGGAGGGGAGGGACTTCAGTGCCATAGAGTCCAATTGCCAAGGCAGCCATTTTCTCCAGATGAACTGATCTCTGTCGGCTGGAGATCAGTTGTAATAGCAGGAGATCTCTAGCTAGTACCTGGAGGTTGGCAACCCTATTCACTAATAAGAATAGCTCCCTCACCTACACTATTATTAGCGTTGGAAAAGAAAAAAGACTGGCCTATAGAGGGTGCCCTTCACAACAGTATGTGTGTGTGTGTGTGTGTGTGTGCTTGTGCACACAACACAACAGCTATTATCCTATTGTTTTAGTGAGCTGAGAGCCAACAGCATAGCCATCGCCCAGCTGATTGACAAGGATTATGAGATCTCGCCTGCCAGAGAAGAGAACATATGGATTAAAGCAGAGAAGGAGGGGGTTAAAATAGGGAAGTATGAGATTGCATCTTTCAATCAATCAGCTTTCCAACCCTTGGGGGAAGGCCCTTCATCCCAGGAGAGCCAGGAAACTGCGGAGGGACCACCTCTTCTTGAGGCTGACCTTTAAAAAAAGAAGAACAGTTGGTTTTTATACCCTGATTTTCTCTACCTTTAAGGAGTCCTAAACTGGTTTACGATTGGCTTCCCTTCCTCTCCCCACAACAGACACCTTGTGAGGTAGGTGGGGCTGAGAGAGTTCGGAGAGAGCTGTGACTAGCCCAAGGTCACCCAGCTGGTAGGAGTGGGGAAACCAACACGATTCACCAGATTAGAGCCTGCCGCTTATGTGGAGGAGTGAGGAATCAAACCTGGCTCTCCAGATTAGAGTCCACCACTCCTAAGCACTACATCATGCTGGCTCTCAGAGGATAGGGTTGCCAGCTCCTAGCTGGGAAATACGTGGAGATTTGGGGATGGAGCCTGAGGAAGGCAGGGTTTGGGGATGGGAGGGAGGGAGGGAGGGACTTCAATGGGGTATAATGCCATAGAGTCCAATGGCCAAAGCAGCCATTTTCTCCAGGGGAACTGATCCCTGTCTCCTGGAGATCAGTTGTAATAGTGGAAGATCTCCAGCCACCACCTGGAGGTTGGCAACCCTACCAGAAGAAGGAGGGGCTGCTGCTGGCTTTTTAGGTCTGGTTGATATATTCCAATTAGTATAATTCAGTTGCACAGAAACCCCTACCCAAACCCTTCCTTTATAGTCAACACTCTAGAGTTGCTGGCATAGCTGTTAAGGAGAGGAAGCTGTAAATCTAAGAACCGGCCCTTCCGTTCTCTATCACTGGGCCCAAATGACCTTGCCTTGTTCTTGTTCACCTCCTTTAATGTTCAGGCTAGAGTGATCTGCTCCAGTCTTTGTCTTTCTGTATGAGCCTTGTATACAGATCAGCCCAATCAATGCATTCTTCGTTCGATCAAAAAGCCACGCTTTCATCTGGAGGGAGTCTGTTAAACTAATGATTCAAGCCGGGTGGGGGGGAGAGGGAGAGGAGAAGAAAGGGCTAAAACAATAAACAAAGTTCAAAGCCAAAGTAATTAGGGGGGTCCATTGAAATCCAGAAATTGGGACAGCTTGAAGGGTCGCAGGAGGAAAGGAGCCCACTTTGACACATTTCAGATCATTCATTAGGGAAAATATGGAAAGAAATCAAACACTCTTGCTGCCTGGCAGAAGGAAACAAAGTGCTATTTGTATTTATTTCCACTTGCTGTATTTAAAAAAAAAAACTTAATCAGAAATGGGAGAAATATTCATAAAAGCAGACAATTCTGTCATTTCGGGGTCGATAAAATATTAATAAAGCAGACAATTTTGTCACTTATGGATTTTGTGTGTGAACAGAACTATGTGAACTCAACTGTTCGGCAAACTGACCTTAGCTGTAATCTAAACCTAGCTAACATCTGTTTAAATCCGTTGATTTGAATAGATTTGGACTGTGTTTAGGATTGAATTTCAGTGTCTCAGTATAGCAAAGGAAATCTCACTACAATGGCAAGCTTTGATATGTTTTTTATTTATTTAAAAGTATAGCACCTTTCTCACTGGGACTCCAGGTGGAATATAAGTATGATAGAATGTACCATGTTCCCCCCAGTATTTGCTTATGACCTATTGGCCTGCGAGCATAAATAAAGAAATGAGTAAACCTTTGTAGTGCGATAGAACGGTTTAGTCAATAAATACACTGATTACAAAATGTGATACCATTTAAATGATAACAAATGCTGTATCTAACAGCAAAGATTCCCAGTAGGAATCAGTCAGTCAGCAAATGGATTACAATATGACAACAACATTTGAGGCTAACAGCAAAGATGCCTAATAAAACAACATAATGCAGTGGGGCTGGGATTGAAAAACTGGAACACATTATTCTTCACTGAAGTCATCTCCTGAGCTGATCCATTACATTACTGCTGTACTTTCCCCCTATAGGACTCACTGGTGCTGCTTTCCTTCATCTGCAGCCACCTGCCAGTTACCTTTGGAGTTGCCTGGAGATCAGCCGCCAACTGAAGGTTGTACAAACTGAAAGTACAAGCTCAAATGCGAAAGAAACAAGCCTGAAAGAAACACTGAGAATCTGGACAGAGTGATGCATGAAATAAAGTGCATCGAAGGGAATATTATAGGGTAGGAGAATTAACAAACTCTAGCATCCATCTGTGCAGATTCAGACTGGGAATACTGGTCCCAAGCTGGGAGTCCAGCACCTAGACAGCTAATAATTCATAGGGTAATCCAAAGTGGAAGAACAGTGCAATTCTAGGCATGGATACATAGACATTTTGTTTTATTCATTGGGATTTACTCTCAGGAGAGTGTTATTAGCATTACTGCCTGAATCTACCCCCTCTTCCCAAACAGGTACTTGGCTCTGCCAGAGTAGCCTTGCATAACTCTCATTAGCCCATGACCCAAGTATAAAAGAATCTGTTCATCTAAGCAAGTCACTCTTTACATATTTATTTCCACAATAGTAACTTCTACCTTTTAAAATGCTTTAAAAATAACTTTTAATTAAAAGCCCCGTGAGGTTGTTCAGTGACCCAAACATCCAAACAGAATTTGATCCTGCATTTTAGCAAGGTGAATACTCTTGTCAATTAAAATTAGAGGGCAGGTGAAATGCAATTTAAGGCAGCCATGCTTTATGTACAGTAGCTGTTTTGATTCGTAAATGCTGCAGCTCCATGGTGCTATTGAGCTTTGCAGGCTCCAAATCTGCTCTGCCTTTTACACTGCAGCTAAGCTTGCATTGTAGGTTGTAAGTTGCTGGGGCTTGGCTGGTACCAGGTCTAGGGTTGCCAGGTCCTACCACTCCTCCAGCGGGAGACTTTTAAGGCACATCTCGGGATCGCGCGGCAAGTGGCATAAGGCCTCTCGCGAGGTGGGACTTCTGGTTGTAAACCGGAAGTGACTTGCAGCGGCATGTACGCGCATGCACGTTTGCCCGCCAACAGTCAGCTGGTTGGCGGGCAAAGGGGCAAATTGCCGGGGGGGTTTGCCCGCCACCTGGCAACCCTAACCAGGTCCCATCTTAGTCCCACCTGGAAGTCATATGGCTGCTTCAAAATCCTCCCAGTGGATGTGGAGGAAACAACTAAATCAGACCCCATGTGGCTATACGAGTAGATGCTACTCCCTAGTGTCTATGAGGAGGCAGCCCATTTCTTACTCTTTGTAGTCTCATTCCTCACCATTAGGGAGTAGGACCTGTTGGCATGGTCATGGCCATCACTGATCCACTCCAGTGCCATTTTCAATGAAAAGGCACCATGGGGAGGGAGCGCTTAATATTGGAATGAGCAATTCAGCATGCCTGGACATTGGGGGGGGGGCGCTACATCACTTTAAGTGTGTATAATGCCCTAATCACACAACCCAAATAATGCACTTTCAATCCACTTTCAATGCACTTTGAAGGTGGATTTTACTGTGTGAACTGGCAAAATCCACTTGCAAATGATCGTTAAGGTGCAGTGAAAGTGGATTGAAAGTGCATTATTTGGGCTGTGTGAAAGTGCCCTTAGTGTTATCTCCTTGAATAAGTGTGTATAGGTGTTATCTCCCTCTCTTTGTCTTAACCTGGGAGCTGCCCTCTCACCCCTCCCCTCTCTCAGTGCTTCTTTGTTCTTCTCACCCTCCACATGGCTTTTCATGGAGTCACACATATCTACAGGTCTCTCCTGTTGAAACATTGCCTCCTACTGCCATACACATGATGCTGGATCAGCTGGCCATTTGTGATAGATAAGGGAAGTACTCTTTAGATCAAGCTTCTCTTCCTTCCTTTTGACTGCAGCCTGAACGTGAACTGAATCTTCTTGAATAAATGTAAGTTTTACTTTTTGCAACATACTTCTTGGGAGATGTGTTTACTGCATTCAATATCATGCTTCTAGGACTGGGCAAACTCTGCGATATTAACCAAATGTCCCAAAACTTAATCTTTTCCCCAACTCTCACTTTCCACTCCAACTAGGGTTGCCTGGAGGGTGGCAACTGAGAATGTTTTCTCCAGGCCAGCCCTGGAGGTTGGGAACTGAGTTTTTTTCCTCCTTTGGTTCGTCCAGGAGGATAGTAACAACAGAACTTGCAACTTAGATTTTGCAACTTGATTTACACTATAATAGGTTGTTTTTGCTAAAACGTCCAGGTAATAGCAGATGATCTCCTGCTATTACAACTGATCTCCAGCTGATAGAGATCAGTTCCCGTGGAGAAAATGGTGGCTTTGGCAACTGAACTCTATGGCATTTAAGTCCCTCCCCTCCCAAACCCCGCTCACCTCAGGCTCTGCCCCCAAAATCTCCTGCCAATAGTGGAGAGGGACCTGGCAACCCTAACTCCAACTCCTCACACTCGTTTACTTCCTGCCCTGGATTTTCAGACACATCTAGAATACCTCAGAAACAGAAAGGAGCTGGTGCAAGGAAGTGGGTTTGTGAAAGCACCAGGTGGGGAAAGGTTTCAGTACCCCCTGCTCCTGCCACTTCTCTACTGAAAATGGCTGCTTTCTGCCTCTGCTGAGATAATGTAAGTGAAGTGCTCTGAACACTCAAGAACTGCTGCTATATAAATGCTATTATATATCTATTTCTGTATTAAAGCAGAGTGATGGAGACAGAAAGTAAAGAATGAAAAGAAAGGAGCAAGGGACAACTAGAAGGAAACGCTGCACAGAAATTAAAATCTCATGCCAGTATATTACAATAAAATATACATTAACATTTAAGTCTGATGCCAGGGGACGTAGTTGAGTTCTATGCGGTTGGAGTCAAGACTTTTATATGGAAGAATAAATCTTGTAGAATACACTCAGCTGGCTTTTTGAATAAAATAGAGTATTATTAGAAGAAGGGGACACCATAGATTACTAGATCTTTTGAAACTGACGGGTACTAATGTGTTCCTGAAATGTTAATTTATATGCCCTTGTGTAAGTAGTGGTGTGCAGATATAAAATGGGCTGAAGAACTGGAATGTAAAATGAGTGGAAAATGGCATTTTGCAGTAAGTTGCCTGGTGGGCTTTCTGAACTTGGGCCCATTCGATCTAACAGCTACCAAGTAAGCCTGGTTCTCACTTTTTTATACTCACTATCAGTGGTAGAGCCTCTGCTTGGCATGCAGAAGGACTCAGGTTCAATCCCCGGCATCTCCAGTTAAAGGGACTAGGCAAGTAGGTGATATGAAAGACCTCTGCCTGAGACCCTGGAGAGCCACTGCCGGTCTGAGTAGACAATACTGACTTTGATGGACCAAGGGTCTGATTCAATATAAGGCAGTTTCATGTGTTCATACCTGAGAACGATGCCAGATTTGAAGCATCTTTGCATGTTGATTTCAGTGCATGTTCCTTTAAAATTCTCAAGGCTCTTTTTTAGCCTCACCCTGTCTTGGAACGCAGGCTCACCTGAACAACTTTTCTGCTTATTGTCTCCAGCTTCCCAGCACCCTCAGTAAAAGGAAGCAGGAAAAGGCTGCCGGTCTGCAATTCCTGCTTTGTTGTGATTTAAACAGGCTTCCTGGTTCTCAGTTTCCCTTCCTTCTCTGATTACGAATTTCATACGGGTAGAATTTCAACAGGGTAGCCCTGTTGATCCACAGATAATCCCAGTCATGTAATATCTCTTTATTAGGCTCAACAGACATATGACAAAACCATGAGCAAGCTTCTGAGTTTCCCAGAACTCTTCATCAGGCTGGATGTTCAGTACACAGAAACAGACAAAAAGAGGGTGGGCGAGAAAAAGATATTTCAAGGTATGGTAGAGAAGTCCCTAGTCTGTAGTTTGTAGACTCCTAAAATGGAAGGCGGGGTGTGTTCCGGGTTTAATTGGAGTAAGTAATGTTTGGTACAGAATAGGTTTCAATATGCACTGTTGTGTATGTATATAGTTAGGCGATATGAAGGGGGAACTTAGGAGCTTGAGTCCTGGACGAAGGATCCTAAGTCCTGCATGTGCCATTGGTCCAACCCGGCACGCACCATTGGCCCTAAGCCGGCATGCGCCATTGGTAACCCCTATCACGGATCGGGGGGGAGTGGCCGCAGGCGGCCAAGGGAGCATATAAGCAGGGCCGTTTACACTATGTTCTCCAGTTCTGTTCCTGTTCACAATAAACGCGGTTGTTGTTTGAACTCCGTCTCCGACCTCGTGTGTCTTCCCCACGCGGACATAACAGTGACGACGAAGGCTGGTAGGCAGTCCGGCTACCTCTGCTGAATCACTCTCGCTGAAATCTCCTTTGCATTTCTGCGACCTCACAGTGCCTGGAAGGCAGGCTGGCTCGCCTTGGCTGATCCATTCCGACACACGGGAGATGAAACACACCACACGATGGATCCGTGGAGGCGTTCGACTCTTCCCGCCCCTGCGAGTGGGAGAGCTATACTGAACGCATCGACTTCTACCTGATCGCCAGTGCAATCACGGACACCGGGGTGAAGCGCGCCGCATTCCTCAGCATTTGTGGCCCCCGGACATCCGAGCTGGCCCAGAACCTCCTGGCTCCTGCGAAGCTGGGTGCCACTTCCTTCGATGCCATCATGAAGGCTCTAGGCGAGCATTTTGCTCCGCAGCCCACCCAGATGGGCAGGGTTTGGGGAGGGGAGGGACTTCCATAGAGTCCAATGGCCAATGCAGCCATTTTATCCTGGTGAACTCATCGGCTTGAGAGCAGTTGTAATACAGGAGATCTCCAGCTAATACCTGGAGGTTGGCAACCCTACTGGTAACTGATGCCTCCCTCAAGTGGTAGTGCACTAAATCCTACCTTTCTGCATGAGGAACAAGGGGCGGGGGAAGCATGTGTGCATCTAGAGAGACAAGCCACACACCCAGCATTATTTAACAAAAAAAAAAAAAGATCTTTTTTCTCTTGGTGAATAGGAGAGCTGGATCACCTTCATTCTCAAGAAAGCAGTATTAATATACACACATGCAAAGCATTTGATTTAGAACTATTAGAAGATGAACCATTTTTCAAATGTTCAAGGGCCCTGGTCACTTTTCCTGGTCTAAATACAAAACTTGGCAGGAATACGAGAACATGCAAAGTATTGGTGATCCAATTTATAGCACACCATTAACATGCACATGTTTGGGTTTGGAAGTCAGGCAGGCAATATTGTCAAGGCTGGAATACTAGAGAGACAAGCCACACACCCAGCATTATTTAACAAAAAAAAAAAAGATCTTTTTTCTCTTGGTGAATAGGAAAGCTGGATCACCTTCATTCTCAAGAAAGCAGTGTGAATATACACACATGCAAAACATTTGATTTAGAACTATTAGAAGATGAACCATTTTTCAAATGTTCAAGGGCCCTGGTCACTTTTCCTGGTCTAAATACAATTCAAACATGGGTGTTGGTGCTATGAGTAATCATCAATTTAAAAATGTGTTGTTTGCAAAATTATTAGGAGAAGCGAACCATTGCTCTAGATGGGGCAGTGCACCCAATGGCCCTGTCTGTCCATGGTCCTGGTTCAGCTGGATGTAGAAAGAAAGTTGAAAACAGTGTAAATGGTATAAAATTGGAGTTATACACTCTTAAGTGGTTTGCCACAATAAACAATGGCTTGGCAATGTGCAAGCAGAAACATAACCAGACTTAGCACAGTTATGCTTGTTCAAGATCTTGTGCAACACTTAGGCCTTTTATGCATGGCTGTTTCTCTCACCGTCACTCCTCTAATGACTTTGTATGCTTCGCCCGGGTTTTTAGGGACCTGTTTTATCATGAATTTGAAAACGCGGGCAAAACCCGGGGAAATGCCGGGGAAAGAGAGGCGACCTCAGATGGCCGGAAATGGCATGCATAATCAACACAAAGACCCGAAGTCGTCAGAGGGGTGACCGTGAGGGGAACAGCCGTGCATAAAAGGCCTTAGTGCTGTCTCCCACATATATATTACAGTTCCCAGAAATTGGCTGCACAAGTTCTCGCACAAGCAAAAACTCAAGTGGGGATATAATATGTTTGGCTTAACACAAGCAGCTACCATGGTCTTTTTCTTGCATATCTGCTTGCGCAAGATCTCTAGCCCAAGCTTGCCCCATCAAAAACGGCTTTACCCAGAGATATGTCTGGCAGATGGTTAACCCTCTCCCTTGACATGCTCTTTTTTTTTTTAATGTGCAGGGAAGCATTTAAACAAGTTCACTTCATCCTGAAGTGGTACACCCTATGGAAAACTTTACCGTGCAGTTCCTGCTTTGAATGTATTAGCTTGCCACCCATGTTTTCTCATAAGGGTAATGTTTCTTTTATAAAGAGCAACGAAGATTACGAATTGTCTGCAGTTGCATAGTTGTAAGCAGAGCCTGAAGAGGGCAGTAAAGACATATCTTTCTTTTTATATTGCCTTGGTTGTGCATTGTGCGGGGAAACTGCACCTCTGGCTGCTGCACGTTCACGGGCATTACGCCTTTCTGGCGCTGTGCCGTAGAAAATATATTGTTAGGTCAATGAAATCCTTTGTCAAGATTTATCCACCTCCATCTCCCTCCTTCATATGACAATGCAGAATTGGAGGGCTTGTCCATCACTCATTTTCTGCAAGTAGCTTGGTGGATAATGAATCTCCTAAGCCAGCCGGAGTTCAGCTAGGTCATCTGCCTGAGATAAAATCATCATTGAGTTCTGCAAACGGATGAAAGTAATAATTTTCTAGGTTGCCAAGAAATGAAATATGTTATTTTCATACTTTGTCTTAATTTCAGAGAGGCCAAGTTCCCATCAGAAAAAGACCATTTTTTCCCCATTCATTTGTCTTGGGAGCGGCTTGGCAGTTAGGTTTAAATGGAAAACGTAGGTAATCATATATGTGAATCTTAAATGAAGGGATGGGGGGAAAGGACAAATGCACTTTCAAAATTTAAGTCCAAAAGCCTTGTGCATCTGTTCCATTCCGATGGTCAGTGCTTGCTGCAACTTTTTTATACATAAAGGGGCAAAAGCCCCGGTTTATTTTTCTCATGCAAATTGACGTTGTTTTGTAAATCTGAAATGCTGCACTTTCCCACCGCAGCTAAGATACGAAATCTAAACACAATAAAAAACACACTGATAAAACCCTGCATGCTTACATACCCTTAACGTTATTTTGAAGGCGGCAGTTAGGATAGTTGGTCCGTGGGCCGGGGAGAGAGGGATGGTAAGTTGAAATAATAAATATAAATAAATTGACCACTGTTATGTTTCTCATGGGAGGGTGAACTGGAAGTTGTGGCTTTATACCAGGGGTTGGCAAATGGAAGAAAAAATCTGGACCTTTTGGTGCTATGTGGTCCTTCTAATTCCTGTCCCAGAGCTAAAAACAGTATGTGGGTGAGCAGGATGCATGGCAGTAGACCACTTGTGGATCACTTGTGACAGTAGACCTCCTAGTAGGCGATGGTGGGCAATTGCCCACTAATTCACTGGGCTGCCCACTGACTCTCAAGTGGTCAGCGGGCAGAAGCGGGCCCAGTAGACGAGGGGGCAGTGATGAGCATCCCCAGCGTGATGACGTCACTTTTGTAGTGACACGGAAGCACCGGATGGCACCGGGGATACTCTTGCACCCTAGAACATCGCCAGTGCGATCCGGTGCTTCCTCATCCCCACAGAAGTGACATCATCATGCCAGGGACGCTCATCGCTGCCCCCAGCTCTCCCCCCGTTGGAGCTTTTGCCGGTTGCCGGACGGACCTGGCAACCCTACCTCATAGTTGCTGATAAAACATTCATATGCTGCCTCTTCAAAGGCCTTCTCAAGGCAACACAAAAGAGAAAAGCATAAAACATAAAATCATTAAAATTATCTACCATTAAAAATAAGGCAGTAAAAGCCAGGAGTACAAAAGGCCATAAAAAGCTGGGATCATAAAACCTTTGATAGCCTAAACGATCCTCATAACGATCCTCAGACTCGAAGCAGATTGTAAAAACAATTTTAAAAGCTCAATCCCTTAGTTAAAAACCTGGGATTCTTTCAGTAGGGTTCCACTTACCCTGATAGCAGAGGCCAGAGCCTGGGAATTCAGGTGTAAATATTCCCAGATCATATAGGTGTAGCCCAGGAACAACATCTGGTGTGTCAGGGTGCAGAGTCTCACTGTGCCGGTGTTTCAGGGTAGAGCTTTGTGAGCAGGTGAGTGGAGCTATTAGCAAAATCTGTCAAATTAGGCAGAAAATAGGATTCCAGCTCTGGGTTGTGAAATACCAGGAGATTTTTGGGATGGAACATGAGGAGGGCAGGGTTGGGGGAGGGGAGGGACTTCAATGCCACAGAGTCCAGTTGTCAAAGCGGCCATTTTCTTCAGGTGAACTGATCTCTATTGGCTGGAGATCAGTTGTAATAGTTGGAAATCTCCAGCTAGTACCTGGAGGTTGGCAACCCTAGCAGACAATAACCTGTCCTTGCTCTGTCTTCCTGAGAAAGAGGCTAAAGCACTGAAGATCTAGGTCATACTCTGAGAGCTGGCAACCTTGTCCTTGGGTCTCTTAGGCCATAGTGGTTCTTCAGCATACCAATCTGATGATCTCAAGGTGGACAGTAGCTGACATTGCAGGAGGAAGTTACAGGTACTAGTTAGAACATTGCTAGTTAGAGCTAATTAGGTTGTGGCACAAAAGGCCCAATCTGGCCTACAATGGAATGGAAGTACAAGAAATAGAACATAAGATTTAGAGAAGCTGATGACCATGTATTAAAGTTGTCTGGTAGAGGAAATACTGAAAAGGTGATTTTTTTTTATGATTAAACAAGTATTCCTTTGAAATGAAATTTTAAGCAGAGAATGAGGCAGTCAATAGAGAATAAGTTCGGAGGACTTTGCATGTGTAAGGACCAGCAGCACAAAGGTATTAAAGTGGGAATAGCAAAAGTGGACCAAAGGGGGCCATTTCAGTAAAGCTTTGTTGTTGAAAGGTGAAAAGGGAAAGTAGAGAAATAGGAAGGTGAAGACCATGCATCCTACCCATTCATGAATATACCCAGTGCTTGATGGTGCTCCTTGTAATGCACATAATGCACACTGATAGAAATATCTCTGGATTTGGTGGTCATGTACTGGAATAATTTCACTTATTGGGATAGGACCGTTCTAGTATATGTACACAGGGAACCACCCTGCTTTAGAATGCATGCAAGGATTCCATCTTATACTTCAGGAATTCCCAAATTACTTTCTGGGTGTGGTTATGGGTAGGGGTGCCAACGCTGGGAAATTCCTGGAGCTTTGTGGGTGGAGCCTGGAGAGGGCAGGGTTTGGAGAGGGGAGGGTTCTCAGCAAAGTATAAAGCCATAGTGTCCACCCCCAAAACTGTTATTCTCTCCAGGGGAACTGATCTCCATAGTCTGGAGTAAAGGTAAGGTAAAGGTCCCCTGTGCAAGCACTGGGTCATTCCTGACCCATGGGGTGACATCACATCCCATGACTTTGTTTGCGGGGTGGTTTGCCAATGCCTTCCCCAGTCATCTTCCCTTTACCCCCAGCAAGCTGGGTACGAATTTTACCGACCTCGGAAGGATGGAAGGCTGAGTCAACCTTGAGCCGGCTACCTGAAACCAACTTCTGTTGGGATCGAACTCAGGTCGTGAGCAGAGCTTGGACTGCAGTACTGCAGCTTTCCACTCTGTGCCAGTCAGGAGAACAGTTGTAATTCTGGGAGATCTCCAGGCCACACTTGGAAGTTGGGCAACCCTAGCTGTAGGTACCATATGACTCCCCCAGTTCTGCTTGAGATATAAAGTCAATTTCAAAATGTAATACAAACCTTTCCAAAATCTATAGTCTGTTGGGATGTTCACTTGCTGTGTGACAATCATCTGGTGCCATCATCCATTTTAGCAGGACTCATAGCTTTGACAGAGAACTTGGAAACGGTTTTCTCTAATCCAGGAATGGTCTGAAGGCACATGAGGCCACTTCACTGCAGAAGCTATGCAAGTCTGGCCCAGAGCACTTACTGGGTGGGAGGCCATCTGTGTACCTTCTGTGAATCTCTCTGAGCTCTTTGGAAGTACAAAAATCTCATTTCCCATAATCTCCCAGCTTCCATGTTCCCACCTGCCATAGTCATATGTCTTAGCTTTAGGGCTTCCTGTTTTCACAGTCAGATATTTGTCCTTTTAGATACTCTAGGAGGAAACATTTGTGGTGTTTTCAAAACCTTTTATCATTATCATACGAGTTGAATCTAGGTGTTTCTGGGATATAACAAATATGTTACCCAATATATGATAAATGCAATTTCAAAACTGGAGTCTGAGTGACTTCACAAAGAGCATATATTACTCTGAAATCAGGTAAAACTTATAGTTCATTCTCTATTTTTCTAGGAAAGTATATAAGAAGGCATATAATCACTCTTTTTTAAAACGTGGTTTCTTATAATATAACGGTCCTTTCCAATACCAAGTTATGACAGAAAACTGGTATTCACTGCTCAATTTAAAAAATCACAGTTATTCTTTATATTGAGGCAAAGTTACATAAAGACTTTGCAGTAGATAAATAGGCCGGCAAGTGGTGGGATCAGCTAGATATTTGATGAACAGTTCTTGTTGAACATTAATAGTTAGGAAGTACATGATGAACTTTAAGCATGATATCTGTAAGAACAGAACAACAACTCTGGTGGACAAACCAATGGTCAGTCCTAGGGTTGTGCAAAAAAAAAAAAAAAAGGTAAATTTCGGGTTCAGATTTATTGGGTCTGATTCCCCCCCCCCCCCAGTAAATCCAAAATAAGCCGAATACCCATACTGGTAAATTTCGGTATTTGGTTTATTTCTGGGTTTACCGAAAAATTCGGGGCCATTATAGTCTATGTGGATTTTTTCTGAAGTTCCTGGGGGGCATTTTTTGAGGTAGAGTCCCCAAATTTGCAGCGTAGCTGCAAGGGACTCTCCTTAGATGCTCACCAAAGTTTGGTGAACTTTAGGATGCCCCCTCAATTTTTTGGGCCCTCAAAGGGGTCACCCCCATCCTCCAGGCATTTGCAAGCTGAGCTGTCCATCGGTTTTCAGGTTCAGAAGTCCAGCTTTGCTGAGGCAGGCACCTCAAAATCGGGGGGCTCTGTTGTATCTGGGGCACATAAGTCTGCTTAGGGTGCAACCAGTGGGCCCTGAACTGAAGTAACTCTGCCTAGAATTGAATACGTGAACACATGAAGCTGCCTTATACTGAATTAGACCCTTGGTCCATCAAAGTCAGTATTGTCTACTCAGACCAGCAGCGGCTCTCCCAAGTCTCAAGTAGAGGTCTTTCACATCAGCTACTTGCCTTGTTCCTTTAACTGGAGATGCCGGGGATTGAACCTGGGACCTTCTGCATGTCAAGCAGATGCTCTACCACTGAGCCACAGTCACTCAGGCTTCTGTTCTTATCCTCTGATCTCGTCCCTCCACTGCTCTCTTTTAAATATAATCTCTTCCTTTTCTAAATACAATTGGCTGTCCTTTTCTGATATCACAGTAGGGCGTGTGGGGAGGCGACGGGATTTCATGGCCCTTCTAGCTTCCATTGACTTAGCTACTCTTGTGTCACAGTGGGTCTTGGCAATCTAGGCTGAGCATGTCAGATGCTATGGGAATCTGAATGCCTCGGGCAGCGCTGGCAGATTAAACCTCTTCATCCATGGCATGGCTTTTGAAATAACATTGTACTGAAGCAGATCAGTTGAATGATTGCGGAGCTTTTTGCTGGAAATGGAGAGACAGCATTCGATGCTTATGTATGTGATGTTGGGAGGCTGAAGTGGAGAGATAGTAGCTTGCCTAAGGCCACCGAGGAGGTTTGTAATTGAGATATGAACTCGGAATTTGCAGCTTGGGATTCATCCTTTTGTACTGCAAGCATACTCTAGCCCAGCTTCCTCAAGAAAGTTTAATAAAGGTACTCTAGTTGAATGAGCCCCATGGCACAGAGTGGTAAGCTTCAGTACTGCAGTCTAAGCTCTGCTTACGACCTGAGTTCAATCCTGATTGGAGTCAGTTTCAGGTAGCTGGCTCAAGGTTGACTCAGCCTTCCAACCTTCTGAAGTCGGTAAAATGAGTACCCAGCTTGCTGGGGGTAAAGGGAAGATCTGGGGAAGGCCAACCACCCCATAAACAAAGTCTGCCTAGTAAACGTCGGGATGTGATGTCACCCCATGGGTCAGGAATGACTCGGAGCTTGCACAGGGGACCTTTACCTTTACTTAGTTGCTTGTTTCTGTTTGTTAGGGTTATGGGGCCTCTGCTGAAGTGTTTTGGCATGTGAAGAAGATGCAGGAAAGATGCATTGAAGGTACATAAGAACATAAGAAAGGCCATGCTGGATCAGACCAAGGTCCATCAAGTCCAGCAGTCTGTTCACACAGTGGCCAACCAGGTGCCTCTAGGAAGCCACTAACAAGATGAGTGCAGCAGCACCATCCTGCCTGTGTTCCAAAGCACCTAATATAATAGGCATGCTCATCTGATCCTGGAGAGAGTATTCATCTCCGTCTCCAGAGGTTGCACATTTCAGTGTTGCATGTCCTCTTGCACTACATGGCTGCTTCCATTGCGCACTGTTACGAACAAGTTCTCGATTGCTTATGTGATGGCAGAGCGAAAGCATTCAGATACGTATCACTGTTTATCATCACCATTCTTGCATACCCTTGGCCATAAAAAGTGGAGGGCCTGGATTGCATTGTATGATCTTGGGTGGTCTCTCTCGCTCTTTCTCAAGTACTTTGTTGAAGAGTCACGTAGCAGTCAGCTTCTGAAGGGCAGCCCTGAACAGTGCTCCTTATTGTTAGCAAAGCACAATGCAAGAGCCAGAAATGAATGAATTGTAGCTTGTTTAGTTTTCTGTACTCCACACATCCACAGACTGGAAAACTGGATGTCTGTGAGCGGGGAAAAGATCAATATATGCAAAAGAGAACCTCAGTAGGTTCTATATGTGATACCTTAAAATAGCTATATGTGATATCTTAAAATAGAGGTTGATGTATTTTAAACAAGGTATATGTTTGGCGACAGGCTTTCAGGATATGTACTTGTAGCCTCATGGGCAAACGGCTCCCTGGAGAAAAAGGGGGGCGGAGTGAGAAGCAGCAAAATAAACACACACACACAGTACTTTCTGGGTAATAAAATGGCCACAGCTTTATTGATCACAACAGAAATGGAGTATTGGTGGAAAACCATGGGGGCGGATCCAAGTATCAGATCACCACCCTGTCATCCGATATATCAAAAGTATCGATAAACAGCCCAACCGCCTATTGGGACAACCACCGGAGTAGCACTTAGATGGCCCCACCAGGACGGGAATCTCTGTGGGAGGCCAGCGCCACCTTGGATTGGAGCACCTAACACAAGCCCCGCAGCTGGGCAACGGTGACCGGCTGTGTGCTGCTTTTTAAAGGCATGGGGAGACGCATGGGGGTCAGGCATCCGGCCTGACGTCACCCCCCTGCACCGCCCCCGATCGCCAGGAAGACTGTGGGGCTGGTGGGACCTCGCGGGACGAGCGGCGAGGGCAGCCCCCCCACCCCGAGGGCACACCCCTTTTCTCCCCAGTGACTCGTCTTCTCATAGTATGACCAAAGTATGATAGCCTCAGTTTAGTCATTTTAGCTTGCAGAGAGAGTTTGGGTTTGATTTGATCTAGAACCCACTGATTTGTCTTTTTGGCAATCCATAGTATCTGTAAAACTCTCCTCCAACACCACATTTCAAACGAGGAAGTAAGAGATGTGAAAATCTCTACCTGAAATAATCGATAGCTGCTGCCTGTAAGAGTAGACCAGATACCTTGATAGACTAACAGACAACTTTATAGCCTTGTTCACATGATAGCGAACACATGTACATGCTGCATGTACATGCGGGCATCTGTTTGTGAGAGCCAACGCACCTTCGCTTTGCAATTGAAACCAGGGGTTTGTATCACATGATCATCTGCACATTCATTGAATGTAACATGAGAATTACTTGATGTACATGTAAAGAAAAAAACGTGTAGATGGATTGTACTTGCATGCACAATAACTTGTGAATTGGGTTTATGTGCTCTTGTGACTACTGACTTAGCTGATTGCACTGTGAGTCCTCTATGACCATGCATAGATCTTCCAGGCATACCCCAACAGCAGAAATCCTCTCCTTAATTATATATTTCTCATTTAGTGTATAGAGTATAAGCTCAAAGCCCAGGTCTTATTTATATGGAAGACTTCTGCATCAGATGTACTTTTTGTGTTGTATGTGACAATATTTGGGTCGCCTATAGGGTTGCCAGGTTCCTCTTTGCTACCGGCGGGAGGTTTTTGGAGCGGAGCCTGAGGAGGATGGAGTTTGGGGAGGGTAGGGACTTCAGTGCCATAAAGTCCAATTGCCAGAGCGGCCATTGTTTCCAGGTGAACTGATCTCTATCAGCTGGAGATCAGTTGTAATAGCAGGAGATCGCCAGCTAGTACCTGGAGGTTGGCAACCCTAGTCACATATGAAACTAAAAAAAAAAATCCTTTGCAAGGAATCAAAGTGAATCTGGTGTGCAGAGAAAATGTAAGGCCTTAATGTCTAGACTGGTTCTAAATACAATTTTCTGGTCACCCCCTTTTAATGATGTCACAGAAGATTAACACCTTAATGTTTGATTGTATTCAGGTGCAAAGTACGAGGCATTACTGGCAAAACATTTTCTGCAAGGTATTTTTTTTTAAAAAAACATGACATTGTGTGTTCTAGCCTGGTGCCTTTCCAGGCTCCGCTAGATTTCTTTAAAAAGGATTTTTTTTAGGATTAAAAAATTATGAATTTTCTTAATCCCTTCTATTAGAGTGTAATGTGTATTTATAGTTCTCTCGGGCTCCGTGCCATAAAAGTGGTTAAAACCTTTAGTCCTTTTAGTAGTTCAATTTTATTACAGAAGTTATTTTGTAGATTTTATGCTCAGAGCAAGGTCAGTGCATTACACTGTATAAATTATTCTAAGTAATTGCTGGGCTATTTTATGGCTTAGTTGCAGGATTTTTTTATTATTATTATTATTATTAAACTTAGGCTTTTCAGTAAGGCTGGGAAGAGAAGGGCATCATAAATCACATGGCAGCATGCCATTTGGGGTTTCAGCTTTACCTGTGATAAGGATTTAATAACAATCTGGCCCAGACACCAGTTCCCTCTCAATTACCTTTCCACATGGGCATTAGTTCACACTGTTTATTAAAAACTCCCCTTGTAGTTTGTTTTAATGGAGTGTTTCAGATTAATAGCCCCCATGGAGTTTAACTCCATTGCACTTCATTAAAGCGCGATTGTACAAAAGGTTACTTCAATTAAATATAAACCCAACTTTAAATCTGTGAGGATTTTGAGGGGGGGAAAGAAAGAAAGAAAAGAAAACATGATAAAATTGCTGTGCTGATCTTTAGAGATTAACAAGGCAGCATCCTTGAGTGAGTGCAGTGAGAAATATGCCTGTCTGTTCTGAATTTGCCTCCCGTTCCATATCCACATTTTATGAGCACCAAAATCAAAAGCACGGAATGATGTGGGACAGTTTTCTTATGACAAATGGGAGAAACCATAGAAGTATGAGTTTTTACAGAATTTCAGGGAGCATACAGGGTTCTTTCATGAATATTTGGTTGTGGGAGGTGTGCCGTCGTCTTCTTCTAAAGTGTATGGAAACTCCGTGCAGCCGTTGGAAATAAAAATGAAAGGGATTTCAGTCTTTAACTGTCTCGTAACTCTCTACACTTTTGTTGAGTTTGCTGAGGACGCTGCAGACCTTGCTTCAAACAAGCACTTTCCCCTCAGATTAGACATTAGGTTCGATGAATTCGAAGGGCAATACCAGATGTTTCTTTGGCATTAAGGATGACATTTTTAAGGCTTACTTTGGTAAATAACTGCTTACACCAAGGTCTGCTCATGTGAGCAATGTAGTACTAGAAGAGTTGTTTGCAGAAGAACTTGGACACTTTCTCTGATCTCCAGAAATTTGAGAGGGAAGTTTCTTTTGGTGAGGGGTGCAATCCCAAAGATTTCCATTCAATTTATGTTTGTGTATGTGGAGAGCTTTCTTGCAAAAATGTGTTTCTTATTGAAAACAACGGGAATGGCTATTAGGTTGTTTTTATTTATGCAACTATCCCTAGAGAGCCAGTGTGGTGTAGTGTTTAACAGCGGTGGACTCGAATCCGGAGAACTGGGTTTGATTCCCCACTCCTCCACATGCATGGCAGACTCTAATCTGGTGAACCGGGTTGCTTTCCCCACTCCTACACATGAAGCCAGCTGGGTGACCTTAGGCTAGTCACAGTTCTCTCAGAACTCTCTCAGCCTCACCTACCTCACAGGGTGTCTTTTGTGGGGAAAGGAAGGGAAGGAGAATGTAAACTGGTTTGATTCTCCTTAAAAGGTAGAGAAAATTGGCATATAAAAACCAACTCTTCTTCTTCTACTACTACTACTTTTGATATTACAAAATCTTTCTTGAGTTTTAAAAATAAAATATCACCTCATTCCCAATCTGGCTTCTTCTTTTGCACACCTCTAGCAGTCAGTGTTTGGAGCTGAAGAACTGAATCATGAAGAGCAGCAAGGAGAGGGTAGGCAGAAAATCTTCTGCAGACAAGGCAGATGGCTAGTCTCCTTGTATTCATAGTAGGCCTGGCCAATCCACAGGTTTAGGGTTGCCAGCTCCAGGTTGGAAAATACCTGGAGATTTTGGGGGTGGAGCCTGAGGAGGGTGGGGTTTGGGGAGGGACTTCAACGGGGTTTAATGCCATAGAGTCCATCTTCCAAAGCAGCCATTTTCTCCTGGTGAACAGATCCTTGTCGCCTGGAGATCAGCTGTAATCCCAGAAGATCTCCAGCCACCACCTGGAGGTTCAGTATAGGAATAGCTGTGAGCAATGCCAACAACGTATCTGATTTGTCTTCCACCTGGAGGTTGGCAACCCTTCACAGGCTTCATATTGCCAGGCCAATCACAGAGGCTGATGTTGTTATTTCCTTTGACACTAAAATTGAACACTGATGCCTGAACACACACATGGTTTACGGTAGTTTGTCAGGATAAGTCTTGGCATAAGTCCTTGAGTCTTCTGATTCATGTCCTGGGATTCCTGGCACTACACTTTTAAGCAGGGCATGCTACCAAGTATTGACTCTAGAGCACTGGTTCCCAACCAGGGGTCCATGGACCCCCAGGGGTCCACGAGAACTAAATTAAGGTCCGCGAAACAAAGTTATCAACCCATAATAAATTAATATTTTCAATTATTATAAAATATATATATTCAAATATAATTCTAAGTTTAATGTTTAACTAACAGTTATGATTAAAGTTTATTTTCAAATTCCTGGAATTTTTATTTTGAACCTTGGGGTCCCTGCACCGAACAAAAAAGTCCTAGTGGTCCCTGGTCAAAAAAAGGTTGGGAACCACTGCTCTAGAGTTATACTTCTCACATGAGTATATACCTAACTGCACAAGTAGTTGTTTTCTCAATTATGCCCTGAAAAATGTCTGCACATTCTCAGGCTGAGGAAAAATAATGCACCTCAGAATGCACACAGTCATCTGCAAAGGATAAATTAAGGTCTGCCCCCACATCTTTCACTAACAGCTGGAGTACCTGGGAACAAAATAGCTGGCCAGTTAATAATATGGAAATATGGCAGTGTTGAAGTTGAACTCGACATACCTTTTTAGCTTCTACATCAAAACAATTATAAAGATGTATTTCTCAACTCTCTGGTTAAAGTGCTACTTGTGGTCATCATTGGTTGTAAAATGCAAACTTTTTGAAACAGGAAATCCCCATGAATCGTGAATCGAATAATTACAATAATTAACCCACTAACAAAATAATTATAATAACTAATTCAAATGAATGCCGAGACGCCCTGGTATCTTTCTGGTTTCTAGAATAATCTATACATGTCACCTGGTTGGCCACCGTGTGAACAGACTGCTGGACTTGATGGGCCTTGGTCTGATCCAGCAGGGCTTTTCTTATGTTCTTATGTACTTATGTTCTTAGTTCATCTTGCTTCCAAACGTTGCTTCTAAATTCTTGACTCTGAGCAGAGTTTCATTTTTAAAATATATGTTTTTGGAACATCTGAAGCTAAGCCTGTGCATTTCTTCTCCCTCTCTAACATCTGGAGCACATAATTCTTTCCATGGGGATAGCTGGGGGAGATGTGTGGCTGTCTTCTGACCTTCTGAACATGTGTGGGAAGTTGAAACTCAACTCACTTGTGCTTCCTCTTTCCCCACTGTATAGACAGTTCAGAGACATGTTTATGAAAGCTCTGTTCAGTCATTACAATTTTGGAGATCCAATCATTGTGCTATTTGCGATCCTCTTTACGCGTGTGATTGTTTGAATAGGGCGACATGTATTTTTTTCATCTGTGGTACATGCAATTGGAAACTCAGATTTTTGAGGGCATGTGTTCATGCATACTGAAGCTGGAAAAATGTGCTTTTTGCTATTGTCACACAAAATGGCAGTGGCATTTATCCGAGAGGATCATGGGCAGTGTGCTTTCCCATTGTGTGAGGTTGGAGTGCCAAAATCATAACAGTTGAACAGGTCTTTAAACTATTAGCAAAACTAATACACATGTGGCTGTTTTATGCACTGGGAATCGATTACTGGTCCAATAATTATCTTTGTTTATTTAGTATATTGATACGCTGCCTTTCTATTAAAATGCTCAATAACTGAACAACACAAGTATTGTAATCGTCACCAGTATTACAATTGTTACTGGCCTCCCCATCCCTCTCCCCATTTTGGTATCCATGGGGGTTGACCTGCCAAAACCTGGTTGCATGGAGTGTCTGATTTGTTTTAAGGCCATCTTGATATGGTTTTAACATGATGTTTTAAAAATTGGTTTTAATTACTGTTATGGCTTTATGTATTAAAGGGTTGTTACCTGCCCTGAGCCCAGCCTTGGCTGAGAATGAGGGCGGGGTATAAATCTGAAAAACAAACAAATAAATAATTTCAATTAAGAATGTAAGACAGTGATTTATTTTTTAGGTGCAGAATTTAAGAGAATGTATCAAATATCTCCTCCTCTTCCATATTATGCTCGTAACCTTAAAACCTCCTTCTATACTGCCAAAGCGTAAAGACTGGTATTCTAACCGAGGGCTAGATCCGTCACCGCACTTCATTTACTAATATCTTGCTGACCGGCCTCAACGGTCTGCATTTGGGGTTTTGTGGTGGGGGCGGGTGCATCCAAGCATTGTGCTGGCATCCCGGGAACAGTCAGGAATGCGTCTGCCCTACGCCTCCACCCCTCCATCTGGCCTGTGGAAAACAACAGCGAAGACTCAGCGAGAGCTGCTTCAATGCCAAGCCAAAGAGCAGCAATCTAAGGACACAGCAGTGTGTACAGGTGGTCCAGTAATAAGAGAGAAAAGTCCAACATTGCTGTGATGGGGCTATTCTTTGTACCTAATGAGATGTTGGGAAATTGGCCACGGTCTTTCTTTGTTACCAGGAGCACTTCCCTCTCACTTTTCTGTTTGATGCTTCCCTGAGAAGCAGCCCCGGGCATCTCCTCCTTTTGCCCTCTGTTGTCTCTCCCTCCTCAAGCAGGCTGCAGTAAAAGCCAAAAGAAACAGCACAGGCGTTCAGAAGAAGAGTATAGCTGTTATGGATGATTGCAAAGAGCTCCCTTTCCGCTGGTGTGTCGCAGGCTTCAGTTTCAAGCTGTCTTGGGGTTAAATATTAGTTGTGTTGGGAGCACATTGCAATTTTGGACGAATGCTGCTTTTTGGAAGCGGCAAGATCACATTTTTCAAGATGCCCTTTCCCTTTTTAATGGCAACTGTCTGAAGCAACTCATGGAATGGTAAGCTATCTTCCGAGTGAGATTGATTGATGGACAGAGGCAGGTTCATGATAAATGCCGTTTATCACCTCACTGCAATTTATCACATAAAAATCATCCCACATGTTTCCTTAAAAAAAAAAAAAAAAACCCTCAACCTGTCATGTAGCAGCAGCCAGTACATAGTAGAGGTCCTTCACAAGAAAAGAAGAGAAAAGAAAAGAAAAGAAAAGAGGAGCTGGGACTGAACTGGATTTTGTTGCACTTCCAGTTTAGTCAACATTCAGGAAAATTCAGCTCTGATGTGGAACTCATTTCATACTCTGGGTTCTCTGACAGGGAGTTTTGTGTGTATTTCTTGCACATAATCTCTGAAGATGGTTGTGCATGCTTGTTTGATTGAGGTTACACAACTTTATGTGATCTATAGTCTAAGTGATATATACCCCAAATCATAGTTGCATGTGTGTTTGTTGGAGATCATTAAGCAGTGTGCCTTTCCGCGGCTCCAGGGGGGGCATTATTGGGGGTAGAGGTCCCAAACTTTCAGCGGAGTTTCAAAGGACCCTTCTTGCAAGACCCCCCAAGTTTTGTAGAGATTGGGTCGGGGGGGCTGAGATATGGGCCCCGAAAGGGGTCCCCCCACCCTTAATGTGCATCTCTGAGCAGAGCTTGCCGCCCCTGCACAAAGCTCCCAGCCCCGACAAACAGCTGAGAGCAAGGGCAGGGCAGGTGCTAAGAAGTTTGCAAAGCAACACAACTGCAAAGCAACACCCACAACTGCAAAGCAACACCTTTACAACCATGCAAAGCAACACCTGACACCTGGGAGTTTGCAAACCATGGAAAGGGACAGAGGCAGCTAGGAGTGGGGGGAATTTCCCCTTTTGCATTAGACCTGGGACCAGGCAAATGCATTCTTTAAGTAACCATTTGAAAACCAGTTTTGAGCAAGCATCAAAATAACAAACAAAACAAACAAAAATACCCAAATGCCTGAGTATAATCTGAATGCATTCCAATTTTGGGATAATGCTGATATAATCTGGGTTGAACGCAGAATTTATATTGTTATTAAAAGCATGTTTAAAGTACCAGCAGAGGATTTCTTTGTATTTTACCCAATCTGTACCTGGGGAGCACACTGTAGCATTACAGAAATCCCAGTAAGAGCAAATGTCATTTAGCTGCCTCCTTAGCAACACTGGCTGCTGAAAATGTGTTTCCTGGCCACTCCGTTTCCTTGCACAGCCTCCTCAGAGACTGCCAGGTCAACTCCAAGGTCTCAGTGTTAATCTTCAAAGACCTTCGTGGAATTGGTACAAGTTACCCCAGAGAGTGTCTGTCTTTGTGTCTACAACCTCCCCTGACAGCTGTGTTCCTCAGGAATTATGAAGTTGTCAGCCTCAAGGGCGAAGCCCGAGAGAGCAATAGCCGGGGCTTCCTTAGCAACGTCGTGGAGGTTTTATAACTCATTATCACAGGAGACATGAATTACCACAAATCTCCCTGCCTTGTAAGCAATGGGTAAAAGCCGTTTTTTGAACTTTGCTTGCCTACAGACACTATTGAAAATGCCAATTTAAAAGAAAGAAGGAGGAATAACAAGAAAAGAGAGCAACCAGCTAAGAAAAGGCTACATAAAAATGACTGTCTCACTCCCCCCATATTTGCCCAAGTAAGAATAAAATTCAGCTGATTAAAGGTTGACTAATACTCTTTTCAGGTGTTACATTTCTGGTGCTCCTTTCTTACATAACAAGAGATTCCACTATTTGCAGTTTTCTCAGAATGTGCTATTGCCATTTTATATGAAATAAGAAATGTATGTATTTTGTAACTTTGGTTTACACAAAATCTGCGTTCCAAGTAGAATGTACTGTGTTTGGGAGAGATGCATGTTGCCCATTTCACACAAAGTGGCGATTGCACATACCACACTCTCCTGATTCGTGAGCTACTAACACAAGAAATGTTACTTCTGAAAAGGCTTTATTGTTTCAGTATACATGTAGGCCCACCAGTTACAGCTGGATCACAGGCTAAAACTTGAGTTGATTAATCTACTGTTAAAAATTGGAAATCCTAATAAAAATAGAAGCACATTATCTATAGTGATTCGTGAGCTACTAGCCCGAGAAAGGTAACTTCTGAAAAGGCGTTCTTGTTTCAGTACACATGTAGGCTCACCAGTTACAGCTAGATCACAGGTTAAAACTTGAGTTGATTAATCTACTGTTAAGAATTGGAAATCCTAATAAAAATAGCAACACCTGATCTACAGTGCTTAGAAATCAAATGGGGAGATAAAATAGATGTCCCTGATCCAATGTCGCTACTGTAGA
Organism: Euleptes europaea; assembly: GCF_029931775.1. NCBI lineage: Eukaryota > Metazoa > Chordata > Lepidosauria > Squamata > Sphaerodactylidae > Euleptes > Euleptes europaea. The sequence continues at coordinate 62,621,478 of NC_079320.1, read as the reverse complement.
GGCATTTCTGCCCTAATATTTATGTGTGGTACAGCTTATATCCTGACAGTAAAATATACAGTAGAACTAGTGACACTTTGATCCAATGGACAAATCAAATCTTGATACCTTGTCCTGGATTAGTGCAATGAATTAATTCATTAGAATATTCACATTTCCAAAAGTTAACTATTGGAAAAAAAATCTGAAACAAGCAGGATCAAGTCTTGTTTCATGGAAAAATTGTTCCTCATTAGGTTTTGAACCATATGTTACTGAGACTCGCTATTTCAGAGGCTTTGATTATTTCAAATTTAGCTTCTCCCACTTCATTAAGCTTCCTTTGGGCTCTCTAGGCCCCAAAGTCTCCTCTGGTCCCTTGCCTCTGAGCCTTCTTTCTGGCAACAACATAAAACTCTTGGACCAGTCTCACATAACCCTGTGCTCACATGATCGAAGCACTTATACCTTAAGAATGTGACAGCCAGGTAGAGATGACACCCCAAGGGCTACCAATTCCAGCATTGCCCCAATGCATTGATGTCACTTCTGTTGCTCCAATGCATTGACATCACTTCCGGTTTGCTCTGGAAGTGAAGCGCGATGCCAGGGACGTCGGAATTGGTAGGTCCCTGTACCTTTCCTTTGATCTGGTCCTTCCTTCTCCCCTGCATGATATGAATCAACTTATACTTCCTTCCTTCTCTCCCTATCGTTCTCTTCCTCATATATTAAAAAGGACAAGGAAGCGAGGAAAAGTGAAAGGGGCGGGGGTAGATGATGAAGTCATTCAGACCCATTTTTGGAACCTCTTCAAAGCAAAGATAGAAGATGAGAAAAGTTATCTAGGCAAATGTTGTGAATATTTGAAAATTCAGTCTTTCTTGAATAAAAGTGGAGAATGTCAACAGTCTCTAAAATTCAGACAATCTCGCTAACATTAAAAAGGTAAAGGTCCCCTGTGCAAGCACTGGGTCATTCCTGACCCATGGGGTGACGTCACATCCCTACGTTTCCAAGGCAGACTTTGTTTGCGGGGTGGTTTGCCAGTGCCTTCCCCAGTCATCTTCCCTTTACCCCCAGCAAGCTGGGTACTCATTTTACCGACCTCGGAAGGATGGAAGGCTGAGTCAACCTTGAGCCGGCTACCTGAAAAGCCCTTTGAGCAAGATAGACAATGAAGTCCTAAACAGTGTTACACCTTCCTAAACCCATTGACTTCAGGTTAATTGGTCGGTGTATGATGTGTCATGGTCCCTGATTTGGTGGTTTTATGAAAGCTTTGTGCTATTTGGATCTTATTGTATCTTTAAATTGCGCTTTGTTACATGTTTTAAAGGGGATATATTACCATCCTAAGTGCATACATAATTTATTACCTTTTAATTTAAAAAGTCAGGGTCGTGTACATGGGAGATATCCCATTTTATCTGTTTAACAAGGTTAATGGAGAGAAAACGACTGGCTCCAGGTACCCAGTGAAGTTCATCATGGAGTTGGTATTTAAATCCAAATTTCCTTGGTCTGGGTTCAACACTCTCCATTGCATCCCACAGTGTTTCTTGGAACCATCCTGCAAAGGCATTCTGGCATAGCTAAAATATAATTTCATCCATCACCAAAGCAGCTGGGCTTAATTGTTACTTGACATGATTTTTTGACAAATGAGCAATTTCTTTGTCAATAATAAAACAATTGTGCAAGGTTGCATCTGTTTCTGCTGTGTGACAGCTCAGTCGTCTAGTGCGCCCTGATGGCACATTTCATATCAATGTGCTGGAACTGCAGGTAATGAAATATCATGCAGTATCACCTTGACCTATCAGGTGCTAAAGAATGCCAAATAAAATAACTCTGCCATGCCTATAGTACCTAAAATGTTAGCAATGGCTTTAGCTCACCTAGTTCTTTTAATCTCGGGAAGATTAAAATCTCGGGAAATAGCCAAGCAATGAGAAAAAACATGATTTTTCTTCAGCTATTGATTCATTAAAAAAAATAACATTAAATAATCGAACGCCAAATGAACCTCTTCAGATCCCTTGCATTTATAGCTCCTCAACATTCTAGGTATATTCTAGCACCAGCTGCATGTTTATACTCCCTGGAAAGGAACACACATAGGAGGGCCTATACACTGGCCAGATGTGCAGCCCTACCATCTGCCATATTAGAAGGAAGATTTAAGAAGATCCCCAGGGTGGAGAAGAAGAAGAGTTGTTTTTTATATGCCGACTTTCTCTACCACTTAAGGCAGACTCAAACTGGCTCACAATCACCTTCCCTCCCCCTCCCCACAACTGACACCCTGTGAGATAGGTGGGGCTGAGAGAGCTCTATCAGAACTGTGACTAGCCCAAGGTTCGTGTGTAGCAGAGGGTAAACAAATCCAATTCACCAGATTAGCCTTCGCCGCTCATGTGGAGGAGTGGGGAATCAAACCCAGTTCTCCAGATCTGAGTCCACTGCTCCAAACCACTGCTCTTAACCACTACACCATGCTGACTTTGCCCCTGTAATGCAGGGGAGCTCGAAACCATTGAGCATTTATTTTTTAGATGTCCCCTGTATAAATCAGCCCAATCCGATATTATTGACCCTTTCATTAGGGAAATGGGTGCTGGTGATGAGGGTGAATGGACCAAAAGGTTTTTGCTGGGAGATAACTCACCAATTACCACCCAGGTCGCAAAATACTGCACAGTAGCAATAAAGGTACATCGCCTCAATGGGCTCCCTTGATCTGTGGAAATGTAAAATGGGGTGATTTCAAATTTTTGTTGGCCTTGGTTGAAAACATATACTTTGCATGGCCAGTTGGTTTTTTTTATCTGGCATACTAGCCACAAAATTTTTTATTTATTTTACTTATAACATTAAATATGTTTTTTGATGAATATTGGCATTGGGCTCTTTAAGGAAGCAAAGGGAAAGGTATTGATGAATAACTAGTTCAGCAATTGGTGTATGTCTAAGGAGTGCTTCCCAAATGTTACTCTGCAAACGTGCTTCAAGAAATCTTAGACAAAAATAACACTCTGCTTAATTTACAAATGAAGTGATGGAGTAGCCTCATTTTGGACCAGATGCTACCGCTTCATTCAGCTGTACCTATGCCTATTCGTGATGCACATATTATTGTTTAAAGAACTGTACAAGGGCAGAATTATAGCAGAAATGTTTTGAGTATGAATACGGTAAAGAGATTTGTGTTCTGAAGTGAATAGCTCTATCCAGTGGCCCATATATATGTTCTCCAGTGTGGCTGGTGGTGCTTTCAAGCAGTGTGTGCAGTTTAAAAAAGGTAAAGGTCCCCTGTGCAAGCACCGGGTTATTCCTGACCCATGGGGTGACATCACATCCTGACGTTTAAAAAACAGTGTGTGCTGTTTAGGGTTGTGCAAAAAAACAAACAAACAAACAAAAAAACCCCGGTAAATTTTGCGTTTGGGTTTATTGGGACCCCTCCCCCCCTCCCCCCGGTAAACCAAGAATAAGCTGAATACCCATGCTGGTAAATATCATCATTCGGCTTATTACCGAGTTTACTGAAAAATTCAGGCCTGTTATAGTCTATGGGGATTTTTTCAATGCTCCTTGGGGGCATTTTTGGAGGTAGAGCCCCCAAATTTGCAGCATGGCTGCAAGGGACTCTCCTCAGATAGTCACCAAAGTTTGGTGAACTTTGGGATAGGGGATCCAATTTTATGGGCCTGAAAAGGGGTCATCCCCATCCTCCAGGCATTTGTGAGCCGAGCTGTCCATCCCTTACAGGTTCAGAAGTTCAGCATTGCCGAGGACTGGCTGATTGCCAGGCTGGCACCTCAAAGTCTAGGGGATGTCTTCATATCAGGTGCATAGCATGATGTCCATGCAAATTATTTTCAGTTATTTTCAGTTCAGATTTATTGATATGCACAACCTAGTGCTGTTGAGTAGCTGTATTAATTTAGGGTTGGGAAATTTCTGAAGGTTTTTTGGGGTGTTACCTGGTGAGGACAGAGTATGGGGTAGGGAGATCTGTGATGCCATGAAGTATGAAGCTGCCATTTCCTCCAGGGAAAGTGATCTCTGTAGTCTGGAGATAAGTTGTAATTGTGGGAGAACTCAGTGCCCCACATGGAGGTTGGTAACTCTGTGTTATTCTGTTGAAGAAAAATAAACCAACAAAAAGGAGTGTAGTGGCACCTTGAAGGCTGATGGAGTAACTGAAACATAAGCTTTAATGTGCCAGTTGTGCTCTTCAGGTGACCTGTTTTCATTGGTGCCCTTCCTTAGGTAAGTTTGTTCAGTGACAGTGAGAACGAGGCCATTCTCTGCCATGGGGCCAGCACTTTGAAATGGCTTGTTGGAATGAGCGAGGTCACCTTTGCTCCCTGCCTTTTGGAAAGTATACAAGAGCATTGTATTTTGGAGAGCTTTTTGGAGGGTGAAGTAAATGTTGAGAAGGTTTTGTTGGGAAAGGTATTGTTGGGAAAGTTTGCCTTGTTCATGGAAGAGAGGGCTATCCGTGGCTACTAGTCAACATCAAATAAAGCAAAGTTGCATAGTTAAATAGTACAGGATAAAAACAAATACAAAATAGATTTGCTATTAAAATAGTTAAGGCTACTAGTCAAAATGAATACTAGACATGATGCATACCTATTATCTCCAGTATCAGAGGAGCATGCCTATTATATTAGGTGCCAGGGAACACAGGCAGGATGCTGTTGCAGTCATCTTGTTTGTGGGCTTCCTAGAGGCCACTGTGTGAAAGGACTACTGGACTCGATGGGCATTGGTCTGACCCAGCAGAGTTTTTCTTATGTTCTTATGTTCTCATTTTGTCTGTTGTTTCAGCTCTGCTGTGTTGCTGATCTAAATTGTGACTTATCAACTGTGTGAGCTGCCGGCAGTCTTAGGAGAAAGGTGGGTTATAAATATTTTAAACAAAGAAAGAAGTCTCCCTTTTACTATGTGTTGAAATTGCTGCTTTGGGAAAGGGATCACAAGTTTAAAATTATGTGTCATAAATAAACTGGAATTGTTTTCCCCCCCAAACATGCATGGAACGACTTTTCTTTAAAGATTTTTTTAAGGCTGGAGTGGGCACTCGCATGCTTAGGTACAAAAAATGTTTTGCAGGATTTGCCCCCCATGGGGCCTTGCAGCTAACATTTGGGTGTGTCAGGGCCAGCTATGTTATCTTGGTGACATGGTGGAGGGATGAGTCAGTAAGGGAGGTTGGGATAACTGAGTGGGTTTCTGGCTGTTGAATGATTAGCTGTCCATTTTTTAAGCTTTAGCCCTTTTGTTCTACCTCTTTAAGAAGTGGAAAGTGTATCAGATTCAGCAGAGTTGGTGTAGAGAAAGGGCTACTCTGGCTGATGAATGAAAAAGATGATGGTGATGAGAATATACAGTTCTTTTGAATTTTTTTTTGAAGAGGAGGGGCTGTGGCTCAGTGGTAGAGCGTCTGCTTGGCGTGCAGATGGTCCCAGGTTCAATCCCCAGCATTTCCAGTTAAAGGGAAGTAGGTGATGTGAAAGGCCTCTGCCTGAGACCCTGGAGAGCCGCTGCCAGTCTGAGTAGACAATACTGACTCTGATGGACCAAGGATCTGATTCAGTATAAGGCAGCTTCATATGTTCATGTGTTCACTGTCTGACGTGTGTCATATATCTTATAATCCAACAATCCTGTAAGGTAGATCAGTGTTGTTATTCCAATATTACAGATTGAGAGGCTAAATTTCTGAGTGTGAGTTGCCTAAAGCTTCTTGGTAAATCAGTCTTGGGAATCTTAGTCACTCAGCCACTATGCCACTCTGGCAAATTCGGGATTTTTCTTTTTTTGTTTGGGGGCAGTTTGGGAGAAGCAGAAGGAAAAATTAATAGCGGAGTGATTATCTGGAGACAATGAATTTGCGGAAGTGACAGAGGGATTCTCATGGGAAATGAACTGGGAATTAACTGAAGGGGAAATTACTGGGTATGAGTTAAGAAGGAAATGAATGATGTGAAGGGAAATACATGGGGGGGGTGTTAAATGAAGGGGAAAATGATGGGGAGGGAAATGTATTTTGCATAGGAATTTCCCCTACTGTGGCCAGACAGGTGCCTCTGGGTCCTGAGCTGTCTGGAGAAAGACAGGCATATAAATATTTTAGATAAATAAATATATTCCACATGCTGAGCTTGAATAGGACTTCCCTGCTTATCCTTGTCTCTGCTGTTCAAAACTGTAATGCCTCAGAATGTGGAAGTACCATTCAGCAAGCAGAGATAAAGGCTGTTGATAGAGCACAAATTTGCCTGATGCTTTTTATAAAAAACAACTCAATAGTGACTGTCACTACATATTGCGGCGCTGAATTCCACGAGTCAGTTATGTATTGCATGAAGAAGGAATGGGTTGACATACCCATCTTTTCCAGTCAGTCTCATCCAATTCTTCTTACTGCGGCCCCTGTTCCATGTGGCTTTTGTCCATTCAGGTCCTATGATCCCCCAGCATGGCCTTTTTGGTGTTCAAGGATGAACCCCCTCCCCAGTTTTCATCAGTGGAAATGCCAGCTGGATCCAACCCAATAGATGCAACTCATTGCTAACTGAGATTGCCAGAATTTTTCCTCTTTTCTTTACAAACCTGAAAAGCTTGGGAGGGCAGAGAGGAAGAGGGGAGTGATTCAGAGTATGACATAGCACCAAATGTGGGGTCAAAGTGAGAGTGTGTTTGGAATTCAGATGCCTCCTGTGTTGTACACAGTTTGTGATCTTGAAGACATCATTTGGCTCAATCTAGTCCGGCATTCTGTTTCCATCAGCGGTCAGTTAAGTGCCTCTAGGATGCTTATAAACAGTGGATGAAGATAACAACCTTTCCCTGTTAGTTACCAACATCTGATATGCAGAAGTGTACTTGGGAGAGCGTGGAGGTTCTTTTCTCTGTGTTTGATGAGTTTCCACACAACTCTGAGAAAGGCGAACATTAATTCTCCAGTTCCCCCCACAGTTTCACGAGGCAAACAATCCAGCACATCAATTTTCAGTGCTTAAGTTCTGTCAAAGGAATTTGAAATCACGACACACATTCTCACATTAGAATTTTTTTCAAGTGAACTTGACAATGCTCATGCGTTTTATATGTTTTATTTCAGCCCTTTTAAAATGATTGACTGGCATATCTGCATTGATTTTTCTTGCTTTGGATACCATAGCAGTAAAGAGAAATATAGTATGAGAGGGCCTAATCCGTCTGGAAAGCTCGATACTTTTGCTCAGGTGAAGCTATTTCTGGATTGCAGTTGTGTGTATTATTTGCTTAGTGTCTCACTAATGAGTCACCTGGGTGCCATCTGAAGCATTTGTAAAATGGATTCTGATTTTCAGATGTGGTATATTTCCCCCCCTCCCTCCCCTTTGTAATACATTGTTATCTGACTGCTTTGCTGAGATGACACACATCCGTCAAACGTCAAGATCTCTATAGCAGCATCTGGTGACTCCTGGGAGAACCATTTCATGTTCATTGCAAGTCATAACTCACAACAGCTTCAGGAATCTGGCCATTTGGGATTTATTTCAACTGCCGTGTGAGACAATAATGGCAGCAGATACTGTGATGGGCGGTGCTGTCAACTTCCTAGCTTGCCAATATAAACCGAGAGTGGTACAGTTCTAACACCTGCATGTGCAGCCCCTATAAACTGCTGGAATTACCTAGCGGTGGCTTTGTATTCTAACTCCCTGCACTGGATTGATAGATTTTGTTTTTCCAGGAATAAATGTCACGGGAAGCATCTACCCTGTTTGCTGGCCTCGTTCCGGACTTGGCGATTCAATGTATGCGCCTGTAGTTCTAATTAAGCAAAAGGGAATAGGAGCTAGAAAATAGACACAAATGATAATTGCGGTTCTTTGGAATACAAAAGAACTCTTCTACCGGGCAACTCAAGTTACAGAAGGCAGACAGCAATTCTAGCAGCTGTGTGCCATATAGGCAAATGCCCTGATATAATGTGCTCATTTCATCCCTGTTTTCTAAATCAAGTTTTCCTCTTCTGCTGGCTTGCCCTTTGCCAGGTTTAGTGAAATGCCAATTCATCCAATCATCTGTCTAAGGCAGTCTCAGGCAGTGCCCTCGCTTTCAGTTATTGGGTCAAGGAAGATTAATTAGAGGCATCATCGCCATCCTCTCCCATTGTATGGAGATGGATACAGAGCAGGTGGCTCTGAGGAGGTTCCAATCCATGGTTAAATGTACACTTTATCATGTCTATTATCTAACATTTAGTCCCCATCAAATGCCTGTTGGAGGCAAAAGGGATGTTTTCTTGTTTTCCGCAAGCAAATTCAAGATGATGTTGGTCGAGAAAGAATTACAGTTGTAGTGTAGAAAAATGGCTGAGCTGTGGACCAGAGTCGTGTCTAGGATACTGACTCCGATAAGGAATTGTCTTGTTCAGGCCTTGATATAATCCCATATAGCCTGGACAAGTCCTCAATGCTGTCCAGAGGAGAATAGGAATGTATGCATGTGTGTGGGGAAGCTGCGCCTCTGGACCTGAACCCCAGAGACAGTAGTAGTAGTAGTAGTAGTTGGTGTTTATATGCCATTTTTCTCTGCCTTTTAAGAAGAATCAGTTGGCTTACAATTGCCTTCCCTTCCTCTCCCCACAACACACAACAGACACCTTGTGAGGTAGGCGAGGCTGAAAGAGCTCTAAGAGACTAGCCCAAAGTCACCCAGCTGGCTTCATGTGTAGGAGTGGGGAAACAAACCTGGTTTACCAGATCAGAGTCTGCCGCTCATGTGGAGGAGTGGGGAATCAAACCCAGTTCTCCAGTTTAGAGTTCACTGCTCCTAACCACTATACCACACTGGATCTCCAGCCCCACTCCATGTACACAGCCAGAGTCTCCAGAAAACCTGATCTCCCAACAGCCTCCTAAATTCATTATCACCAAGTCCTCTGTCAGAGGCTGCCTGACAACAGAATCAGAATCTGACGAAGACCAGATCCAGGGGCAGAGTCCTCCTTTCCCACCCACACTGACAGAGAAAACAGCTGATGGTGATGTATTGCCAAGACAAACCTTAAAGCCACCGGCTAAAGAGCAGCCTGAGGAAGACCACACGCCGGCCGACCCAGGAACATTGAGGAAGCTGCCAAGGGAGCCGGGAGACAGTGAGGAACAGATGTCTCCTGGGACTAGTCGGAGGAAAATGGGCCGGGTCCTGGCAGAACAACGCCTGCGTTTGGCCAGGCTGGAGCAACAAAGAAGGAACCGGGACAGCAATGGAGATAGTGATTGAGCCTTTACAGAAGCTGCCTCCCCCAGACAGCTGCAAGTATTTAGGAGGGCTGAGTCAGCAGAAGCTGTGGAAGCAACGCATTGCGAACCTGCTACGCTCCACTCTGGCTGAAGGTGTGCTGACTCAGACTGCTCCTCTACCTTGAATGCTTCTGGACTCCCTGCTTGACCTTGGACCTTGGACTCCCTCTTGCTCTGACGGATTGCCTTTCACCCTGACTGAACTTTGGACTGTTACTGGACTGTGTCTACTACACCCATTCCCAATTAGTACAGCTGCCAGCTGTAGAAGCCTCGGCTTCAGAGACCCCAGCCTGCTGCCCCGTCCGCTGCAGGCCTCTTCATAGCACTGCGCTGCTGCTGCAGCATCCCCAGCCTAGTGGGCCAGCACATCCTCTTTCCTAGACACACTGGTGGACTTATCAGGAGATTACAGAGCACCATAGGAGTTTTGCAGTCCAAATGTGAGCATGGGCCCTTTGAGAGGCTGGATGCATCTAAGCCTGGTTCTATATTTAAGAGCTGAGGGCCAAACCAGATGTGCTGTTTTTGAAGAGTTGAGTCTGGGTCCACCACACCCAATTCTGTTTCCCCACAGCCACACAGCAGCTGCAGAGAATGTCTGTCAAATAATAAAGGAGAGCACACTTGTTATCACAGGTGCCCCCTTTCACATTTATTGACACGTGTAGACTCTCTAACTTGGGTTTGGGACAGTCACCCAGAACCAGTTTGGAGAAATTAAGCTCAGTGTCAGCGGGAAACCTCTTTCCACTTCCACAGCCCGGCTAGCTTGGAAAACTGACACACTCACCAATTAAGGGGGACTAGAACCTGTGACTTAGGGATCTTTACTTGGATAGTGAGCGAGCAAGCTCAAAGTGCCCCTCAATAATATTGCACCAAATAAATATATCACTCCCTGGACATAACAGCTAAATACGCTTTCTGAGAAGCAGATACTGTGCTATCTGCTGTCAAATAGATCAGTCAATTGCGTGAGAGATGTGGCAACTTTTCTCTTTATAGTGTCAAGGAAAAATTAAATTTAATCTCCCCTTTTTAAAGTGTCAAGTGGTTGATGAATCGCCAGTGGCTGTTAAATCTAGGGAAAGGAAAGGAAAGTGCCCCAACAGGCTACCACTAACAACGAAACAACCAGATTTACCACCCCCAAGCAATTTAAAATGTGCAATTTGAGAGAAGAGAAAAAGAAGGTAAAAGAGAGCCAAGCCTGTGGCTGAGGGAGAATTCTGTGCCAGAGAATGGCCACAAGGAGAAGTGAGAGAGAGAGAGAGAGAGAGAGAGAGAAGGGAGGGATTTAAAGAAGGGGAAAGGAGAGCTTTAAAGAAAAAAAGGAGTGAACAGAGGAGTTTACCTATTCTCAGTCTGCTGAGCTGGGGAGAGTACGTTGTCTGTTTAGATGATCCAGAGATTTCAGCCTTTAGAAAGAGCTTCCAAAGGTACAGAGGAAATAGTAGGGAGGTTTGCTGGTTCTAGAAGAGTGGAATGGGCAGCCTCTGAGCCAGCAGAAGGGTGAGACTACACACTTTTTGGCTGGCAGAACAGTGATAGTTATAGTGGCCAGCACAATAGAATATCAAAGAAGTAATTGTAAAATCCAGGAATTCAGAGTGAGTCCAGGAGGAGAATCTGAGTCAGATTGGAAGGAGACGTTCAGGCAAAGTCAGTAAAAGCAAAAAGGCCACCTGGTTGCTTGATAATATTTAGATTTTGTACTCAGGAAGACTTGCCCTTGCTGATAATATTACATTGATAGATCTGGGCGGGTGCCTGGCTTTGCAATCCCCCATGGCAACAAGTGGGCATGCGGATATCCCATAAGTTCATATCTGGGTAGGGGTAACACACTGCTGTGGGGATATAAAAGGCTTCTGCCTTCCTCCCCAGCCATTATCCTGTGCCAAAATAGCACTTGTGTGGGGGGAGCTTATTTCTGCTTTTTGCTGCTCCACGTGCACAGAGTACTCCACATGGAGCAGCAAAAAAACCAGTGCCGTTTTGGGATGGGAAAGCAGCTTGGCGGGGATAGGGAGGGGGGAGACAGAAGACTTTTCTCCCCAAGCAGCATTGTAGATCCAAACAGGCTCTCCTTAATTATTTTAACAGATTTACCCCGCTACTGTGTGGCTACAGGGGAACAGAACTGGGTCTGGGAAATCCTGACCCAGCTCTTTAAAAAACAGCACGTCTAGTTTGGCCCTAAGCCTGACTCTAGTAGTGGTCCGCTTCGGAGCTCTCCAAGGTCCTGCAGTTTCCCCTGGTCAAGCCCAGTTTACACGTTACAGTGAAGGCATGAGGCTGACCTGGAAGCTCCAGCTGGTACAGAATGCCGCGGCGAGGCTTCTTAAGGGGACCTCATCGGGGGGCACATATTACGCCAGTGCTCTACCAGCTGCACTGGCTCCAGCTGGAGTATCGGATCAGATTCAAGGTGCTGGTTATGGCCATTAATGCTTTACACGGTCTGGGACTTTTGAATCTGTGGGGCTGCCTCTCCTGGTATGTTCCCCAGAGAACTTTACGAACGTCAAATACCAGCCTTCCGGTGATCGCCGGCCCGAAGAGTGTCCGGCTGGCCTCGACTAGGGCCAGGGCTTTTTCTGCCCTTGCTCCTGCCTGGTGGAATGATCCCTCCAATGAGACCAGTGCCCTGCAGGACCTTGGAGAGATCTGCAGGGCCTGCAAGACAGAGCTATTCCACCAGCTTATTGTTGAGGCCAACCACTGTTCCTTTTTCTATAAATGCTGGCCTCTCCTGGAGAGCCAGCGTGGTGTAGTGGTTAAGAGCGGTGGTTTGGAGCAGTGGTTAAGAGCGGTGGTTCTAATCTGGAATGGTTAAAAGCGGTGGTTCTAATCTGGAGAACCGGGTTTGATTCCCCACTCCTCCACATGAGCGGTGGATGCTAATCTGGTGAACCGGGTTGGTTTCGCCACTCCTACATATGAAGCCAGCTGTGTGACCTTGGGCTAGTCACAACACATGGAACATGTGAACAGGGTTTTGCTGGTGGAGACACCACGCTTTAGGTGTTCCTGCATGAACTTGATGCTGCCCTTTTGGCCCTTAGTCATGACTTGGCAAGCAGGACATCTCAGTCCAAAACTTGGCTGTGCCTTGAACTCACCTTGAACCCGACTTCCGTCAGGATCGAACTCAGGTTGTGAGCAAAGCTTTGATTGCAGTACTGCAGCTTACTACCACAGGGCTTTTAATTTTTAAAAAAATTATAGACTGTTTAATGGGGAATTCGTTTCATTTTAATTACAGTAATTACAAAACACCCCATTTTTATAATTATTGTAATTCATAATGAAAGAAATGTACAAGTCTACTGGATCCATAATTTATAATCCCACGTTTAAAGATCCTGTCTTTCAAAATGACTCTTGTGATGAAAATAGTCCTGACTGTGGGTTTTCCATAAGCCCTTTGGCATTAGAATTGGCTGTAATGGTTGGGGAGGGGGGGAGGGGAGAGGGAAGGGCTACAGTTTATACACCATAACCTTTGCTTGACCTCTTCTTCTCATCTTGCCAGTAAAACTTGTGCTACCGTATATTTGTCCCAAACATCCCAATATTCTCCACTGAATGTTAAGACTTATCTGCATTGTTCAACAGATCGTTATTTGTGTTTCAGAAATAGAGCTGAGTCCCTTCCTACCACACAGTTCTTTGTAGATCAGCACTATTACCATGCACAGATGATCAGTCTGAAAAAGGTGATCCGTTTTCTCTCTGTTGATCATTTTCCTTGCATCTAGGAAGACTGATCCTAGTATCTGATGCAGCAGCACAGGCGAAATATGTATGTTTTGGTCAACAATGGATAGACCACTGTAGATTGAATTTCCAGGTAAAGCTGATTTATATTCATGACGTCACCCAATTTGGTATTTTAAAACAAACAAACAAATAAATAAAAGTCCCAGCTGTTCCAACCGTGCCAACCTCCTCTGTAAGACATTTAATGTGCAATTGGTAGCGTACTGTAATTGTAAGAGAAAATTGTAAGCTGATTTGAGGAAGTCTTTGTCCAGGAAAAAAAAGGGACAAAAGTACTCTAAATAAATAAAATAAATAATATACCCACAGAGGGGGAGATGGGGGAAGATTTCAGCAGTTTGTGCATAATGTGCCCGGCGCATTGCCTCGCGCTCATGGTATTAATTGGATGATATTGCCTTTGGCTTCTTTTATTTGCTTTTCCGATTATGAGTCAAGATCTTCTGGAAGCAGATATTCTATCTTTAAAAACTAAACGTGGCACTCACTTCTGTTTCGCATGATCTCAGGAATGTCAGCTTTTAAAAAGTATAACAATTGGGAGCAGGACGAGAAATGCACATCTAGCAAAGCTATTGATTTCAAGTGAAGTTCCAGATGGGAATCTTACACACAGATCATTTGAAAGATCAATGTAAAGCTTTAAATCCTGAACCGCAACGATAAAATTGAAGTCTGGAATGTAGAGAGATGTAGAGTTTCTCCATTGGTCAGGATAAACCGCAGGGGATAAGCCAAACATGTCTTTGTTGTCTTCTTGGTGAAAATTATTGGCATTTGTATTTGTTCGTTGAAAGGATTTAGAATACAGAGAGAAAATATTTATTGTGTTAAGATACTATTTGGCTAATTTCCTTTTTTTCATCCAGCGTATGATTCCCTTTTATATACCTATCAGCTAAATTTGAAAAAGAAAAGAATATAGGATACAGTCAAACCTTTGTGCTTTAAAAAATTTGTGAATTTAAAAAATTCATACAATCTGTGGGGAATTTCATGAGGGGGGGAAATGTCATTGTGCCTTCTGGCTTTGCCACCCACTCCATGCATTCATTCTAACTTGGGAGTGGCAAGTATATGTATACCAGCTGAACTTGGGTTGCCAACCTCCAGGTGCTAGCTGGAGATCTCCTGCTATTACAACTGATCTCCAGCCGATAGAGATCAGTTCACCTGGAAAAAATGGCCGCTTTGGCAATTGGACTCTATGGCATTGAAGTCCCTCTTCTCTCCAAACCCCGCCCTCCTCAGGCTCCACCCCCAAAACCTCCCTGTTTTGGGCCATCCAGGTCAGGGTCATGTATACATAGCCCTGGTCAAATGTGTAGAAGCACTGATCTGCTGTTTCTGAGGGAAAGTAGGAGGACACATTTAGTCCCTTCTCACTCTGCCAAACAGCAGTTTGTTTCTGTTGTTTTAGTTTATCTCTTCTATGTACAGACAGCTCTTTCAGCAGCTTGACACTCATGTAGCTGGATCAGGGCCATGAAGGGAATTACAACTCAACCCCAACCAATAGTGCTTGCCTTTCTTATAGGCCTGAGAAATCCCAGATGAGGAGAAAAACCACTGAAGTCTTGAAAACTATATCTACCAGATACAGTCAATGAAGCAGGGTTAATTTTAGTGGGAATTAATGTAAAGTAGTGAGGAACAAAATCTTTACTTTAAAGTAATTGACCTATTGAAAGCCCAAGGATGAATCAAAAGTGGTAATTGATTGAAATTAGAATTAAAGGACCCCAAATTACATTTTAATGAGAATCGGAACAAAAATCAATTAAAACCCCAACATATTTAACATAATAAGCAGTGTATTGAATTAAATGGTCTACAGCCATTTTCATTACAAAACGATATCACAAAATGTACTTACAGCTTACAGGCTAAGTGGAAATGTATTGACCTATGCAATGAAGTGGAGTGGTATGGGCTGGGATATACTAAAGCCCATGAATAATTTCCCCCCTTAACACGTGGTTGACTGTGAGGACAGGCAGTTCTAAGTGGAATGAAGAGAATGGGAGAATCATAGAGTTGGAAGGGGCCATACAGGCCATCTAGTCCAACCCCCTGCTTAATGCAGGATCAGCCTAGAGCATCCCTGACAAGTGCTTCTCCAGCCTCTGCTTAAAGACTGCCAGTGAAGGGGAGAACCCAACTTAATCAAAGCACCTCTTAAAGTGTTGAGTTTGCCCCACATTCCTCATGGACTCTGAAATCTATGGTGGCACTTTCACAGAAGTGATCAGATGTCAGGCGTTGCTAGAAGATGAAAAAATCTGAATGGCTGGTGGGGGAATTCTGGATTCTTGAGTGGAGTACTTTGAATAGTGTGCATGTGGATGCTTGGAAGACTGAGTCTTCATATGGGATTTCTGTTGTTGGATATTTTGCAGTATGCTTGATATTATGACTGCTTGAATTGACTCAATCTCAACTTGTTGTATTATTCCTCTTAATAACCATTATTTCTGACCACATTCTCAGTATTCCTTTCAAGGCTTGTGAAACAGCTGTGTCACTTTGTCAGAGGGCCCACTGTGGCTGTTTGGGTTTAGTAGGATATCCCTGAGCCGGTTTTGGAATTTAAACCAGAAGCCCCAGAGGTATTCCCTATGCTCAGGCTTACTCTAGCATGAATTTGTGCCAAACTAGAAAGTGACACTCACACTCACACTGACACACGTACAGCTTTGTTTGTTTGTTTCATGGTCTGCCTTTCCTACTAAAGTTCAAGGGGGTTATACTGTGCAAATCAGTGCAGTCAATAGGATGTGACATCTAATAAGCAATGTAATCAGACTAGGATTTCAGACATTTGAAACAAAGCAAAAGTATTAGACCTGATATGTGAAACGATGCCGAAAATGGTATTATGTAGGTAGCAGACAAATGCAGTGGGAGCAGGATAGTAATTCCAGCAAACAGATAATGCATACTATACACAGTGGCCTAATCCACAGTCTAATTCTTCATAAAAAGACCCTGCCTGAGCCATTCCATTGTAATATATTCCTATTGCCTTTATGGAAATGCCAATTCTATTTTACATAGTTTGCCTAAGGACAGTAGAGTGGGGGCCTTCCTGACTTCCTCAGGCAGGCCATTCCACAAAGGGGAGGGCATAAAATTGGACCCCTGACCCAATCTATGCCAAACTTGGGGATTCAAGTAAGGAGAATCACCAGCAGCTATGCTAAAAATTTGGTGTCTATCTTAAAAAACAGCTTCCCTAGAGCCCATTGGCGGCTATGGGGAACCCCAAAACTCCAAAAAAAGCTGATTTTCCTTTGGCTTTTCTGGATTCAGTTTTTTGCAGCTTCTGTTTAAAGGAGCCATTTTTTTGGCTGAAAAAAAGCCGAAAAATGCCAGACAGTTTTTTTTGGGCTTTTTTTCAGTTTGGCAAATCTGAATGTACACCCCTAGTTAGAAGAAAGCAATTTTAGCTGCATTAACTTAGAATCATAGAATCATATTGGAAGGTACCACCAGGGTCATCTAGTCCAACCCCCTGTACAATGTAGGGAATTCACAACTACCTCCCCCCCCCCACACTTGTTTCTTTGGTGGATCCAGTATAACCTGGAGGCTCTTAATCAAGTCAGCAAGGATCAGCAGAACCCCACTAGAGGTGGGAAGCACAGTGACCAAAACCTCCACCTTCCCAAGCAGCATTACCTCTGTTTTGTCAGGATTCGGTTACAGTCTGTTCACTCTTAGCCATTCAACCACTACAGGTAGGTGGTGGCTCAGGACATCTACAACTTCACCAAGAGATTTGGCTATAGAGCTGGTGTCATCAGCAAATTGATGCTAGCCAATCTCAAAACTACAAAAGATGTATCCCAAGGCTTTACATAAAGTTTGAAGAGCATGGGGATAGCCTTAGGAAGAACAATTTAAACCAGTCCAAAGCACATGCCTACTTTTGCCTCAATAAGGTGGTGTGATCTACTGTATCAAAGGCTGCTGACCAATCCAGTAGGAGCAGCAAAGAGGTACGTCTACATTAATACAGTAATAAACTAGAGACTGTTTTGCATGTCAACTGTAATGGGTACTTCAGGGAACAGTCTTTGTTGTGTTTCTCCTTCTTAGGATGGGTGGACACACACTTGGCCTCATGTCAACGTAATATCAGCTTCTTGCTGCCTAGATTGACCACTGTACATGAAATGTGTCCTTTTAAAGCTCACATCCTGCCAGAAATGTTGTTAGTCTTTAAGGTGCTACTGGACTCTTGGTCTTTTCTTCTGCTATTGACAGACGAACATGGCTACCCATCGTGATGTATCTTTTAATTCTTGACAGTCAGCATAGTGTAGTGGTTAGAATTTGGGGCTAGGATTTGAATCCAGACTAAATTTTCTAATAGCAAAATCAAACTTTCCTTCCTCTCCCGCTGCAGCCCACCGATCTCCATGAAATGCCGCTCATGGAGGTTAGGGAATCCTGAGGAATGACATGAGGGGGATCTGCAGCAGGAAGGGGGAATCCGCAGAAATCTGAAGAAAATTGCCACTTTAGTCTGGATCCAGCTCTAGTACTGTGGAGACCAGGATTTATATTTGCACACATCCTCACGTACTTCACAATAGGGCTGTCAATTCGGTTCATTCTGAACCAAAAAACAGCCGAATTTTCCCCGATTCGGCAATTTCCAGTTTGGATAGAGCCAAATTCAAAAAAGGTGGGAAAACGAGGAGCCGAATTCAGTGAGTTCAGGCGGATGCCGAATAAATTCGGGCAAATTCGGCGGCCCCGAAGCAGCAGCGTAACCGTCAGTTAGTAGCAGCATTCTCCCGTGGCCAATGGTGGCCCAAGCTGGATCTTCTCCTAGCCAATCAGAGCAGGGATTCTCCCCTTTGAAATGGCTGGGAGAAGACTCCCGTCCCGACTGTTTTCATTCCCTTCCATTTTGGTGGTGGTGGTGCTGCTGAGAGATCTGATTCCTGACTGGGCCGAGCTGCTGCTGCTTACCGGAATAGGATTGGATTTACTTCTCCATGCTCCTGTCCTGCTGGAAGACATCCACACAGTTTGATTTTGGGGTTTTTTCTCCATACCTCTACTTCTGTGTGTGTGTGGGGGGGGAAAAGCAGATTCTGTGTGTGCGTGTGTGTGGGGCAGATTCTGTGGATGTGGGGGAAGCCAAAGGGGGGCTTTTGCCTATTCTGCCAGGGGGGTGCCCGTTTGCCCCTGCGAGAGTGTGTGTTCTGCTTTTGGTTTTTTGCCCATTGCCACCCTCGCCCGGAGTTGAGTGCTGTGGTGTGGCATGAGCCTCCCTCCGCTCGGCACCTGCGTGCCTCCTCCTCCTTGGTTCATTTCTGTTTGGGCCGGGTTGAGCTGAGCCGTGCTGGTGTGTGTGGGTGCCCGCTCGCCTCTGCGGGAGTGTGCGTTCTGCTTTTGGTTTTTTGGCCGTTGCCACCCTCACCCGGAGTTGAGTGCGGCGGTGCGGCGTGAGCCTTCCTCCACTCGGCACCCGCGCGCCTCCTCCTCCTTGGTTCATTTCTGTTTGGGCCGTGTTGAGTGGAGCTGTGCTGGTGTGAGAGGGGGAGGTGCCCGCTCGCCTCTGTGGGAGTGAGCATTCTGCTTTTGGTTTTTTGCCCATTGCCACCCTCGCCCGGAGTTGAGCTCGCCAGCTAACGTTTCTAAATCCCGCTTCCCAATTTTTCCCGGGGAATGCCGAATAGGTAACCCCACCTTGGAAAGTCAAAGAATAGAAACATACAAAAGAGAAAACTGGTTTTCAAATTGTGACTTAAATTGTGATTTGCCCGGTCCCGACTCCCGAGTCCGATGCAAAAGGGGAAATTCCACCCTCACCTGCTCCTTATGCATAGCTAGCATGCCTCTGTCCCTTTCCATGGTTTGCAAACTCCCAAGTCATGTCACGTGTTGCTTTGCATGGTTTTGCAAACTCTGGGTCCAAACGGTCTATTCTATTTCTATTCATTCCAATGGGAAGAGGGGGGACCCCTTCCAGGCCCTATATCTCGGGACCCCCTGACCCAATCTTCACAAAACTTGGGGGTTCTTGCAAGAAGGGTCCCTTCAAGCTACACTGAAAGTTTAGGACCTCTACCTCCAAACATGCCCCCCCCCGAAGCAGCGAAAAGCTGCAAATGTGTTTTTAACGGCTTTTAACGGCCAAATTTATTCGCAAACTCTGAATCTCGTGCCGAATTCCACGGATCCGAATCGGGGGAGTTTGGACTTCAGCATTTCCCAAATCAAAATAGTCTAAATTTTGCTGAATCTGAATTTTACCGAATTTATTTTTTTTCAACAGCCCTACTTCACAAGGATGCTGTGAGCGTAAGACAGATGATGGGAGAACCGTAAACATCTTGGAGGCAGAGCATAATCAAAATTAGACAAATTCTTGGAGGGCACTTTGTCATACAAATTATTTTTCTGCATAGCTGCATCATTCCAGCTATTCAAATGTTGATTGAACTGTCTGTACACTCATGGAGTATATTAGCAGGCAATGGGTATATTAAACCATTCATGAGTATATTACCAAGCTGTTTTCCCCATTCTCCAAATGTTATCTGAGTCAGATTGGCTTTCTGTCGCTGCTTCTTTTCATGGGAAAGAGTACTTTGCATTTGGTTTTTCTTTTTGAAAATCTTTTTAGTTACACACTTTCATTAACAATTTTATGTTTATAGTATTCCCATGCCCATTAAGATGATATTTAGGGATCAAGCACAATGAAATGAAATGAAGCAACAATACTCAAAGCAACCTTAGTTAAAATGATGCAAAATAATACAATTTAGAATGAAGAGATGAGAATTAGCAGTTATTCAGGGCAAAGCTATTCCCAATGCGTTTGTTGCTGATTTGCAAGCGTTTCCCCCTTTTCTGAGGTAACATTGGGAAGTTACTCTGTGGAAATCCACAAAACATTGGGAGGGTTCACCTGTTACTGGGACAGAAATAAAAGAACAGCCTTCTGTTGGTTTTCTTGGACCAGCTTGGCTTCTCATGCAGGCTTCATGACTGAGCAGCAACTGGAACCTAGCACTTTCATGTCCAAATCCATTCAAATCCTACATTTCAGTAACAGCACCATACTAAACTTGATGGTGGTTCCTACTGACTTGCATTGCGGTCTTCAGCGAGAGTACTTTTTTTCAAGAGAGCTTTTTCAAAATATGTTGACATACTGAAAATATGTTGATACCAGCAGGTTTTATACAATCTGCTGCTTGCATTTAAGGAAGGGACGTCTCTTACACAATATTCTTATAACCCATCATATTTTGCACTCCACTGTGTAGAGAGATACAAATGATTTGCACAATTAATGCAGAGGCATTCTCATGGTTTTTTTCTTTCTTTCCTGGCTGCCATATCACCTGTTCTTTCTTCACAGCTAGAATGTCTTTTTTTTAATTTGGTAAAATTTGCACCATTGTAACATGCAAATCATGGAAATGTTTTACATTTTAAAAAAACCTGTATTTATAATTTCAGAAGGGAGATGTTAATCTAAATCGGAATGCTAAAAGATTATTTCAGATTAAAATGTGATGGAAAAAAATGAACTGAAAAGAGAAATGGAATGAGAACAATGCCGGTGCAAACATGCCTCATAACGTGCAAACTGCACATTACCATAAATGCATGGCCATCATGTGATGTATCTCTCTGTATCTTATGTGCTTTTATGCTTTTTGGTTCTCCTGGCTGGTTTTATATGGTTGTTAATTTTAGTGGTTTTATTATTTTCTCTTTAATTTTTTTGGAGACCTTGAATTGATCTCTGAAATAGTGGCACTTACATGTTTGAAACACATATCCTTTAGTTCATTTGCGCTAGTTAAAAATGGGAATTTAGAAAATCTGCTTCTTTATTTCTGCAACATTCTGACCTCAGATATTGATGGGAAGTCTGAATAATATCTTAGTTAACTTTGCTTTTCTGATCCACTTGTATGCAGGGAGGACTTTTCCACTGAAAAGGTAATGTAACCGTGCATTTCTGAATGGAATGCCTGCACCGCTGTTTGTAGGCAACGCAACGGTGCAGCCTCCAAAGGAGGTTTCGGCCCCACCAAAACCTCCTTGTGGTGCCAAAAATCAGTGCAACACTCATAGGGTTGCACGGGAGATACGCCTCCTAAAAGGAGATACGCCACCTAAAAGGTGATGCATACCTATTCTCTCCAGGATCAGAGGAGCATGCCTATTATATTAGGTACTTTGGAACACAGGCAGGACAGTGCTGCTGCACCTAAAAGGTGGCATATCTCGGCTAGAAAAAGGAGGTGTTCCCAAGCTGTTACAGCCTAGGAGTCCGCCTAACGGCGGCCCCTCCCTCAGGCTGGCGCCGTGATGCCCTGGGAATGCCTCCTTGTATGCCAGGACGCCTCGGGAATGCCTGCTGGGACCCCACCGTGGCCTTTGCCAGCGTCCGGATGCTGGTGGAAGATTCTGTCGGTGTCTGGGCCCGGAGCTGCCATGGCAGCAGCTGGCAGCCAGCGACTGGTGTCCTGGCCTGCATGCTGGCGCTGGGGCCACAAATGCCGGTGTACGCCGCCCGGACGCTGACGCTGTGTCCCTTGCACTGGTGCAGGACTTTGCCGACCTCCAAAGGCCTTTTGTCCTGGCCGCCGGTGTGGCTCAGGAATGCACTGTAAGTTGACCTGCACTGAAATGGCTGGGCATCAGTAGGCACTGGCTCTGTATATGCGCAAACATGTGGACAATATTTTGGGTATGCCACAAACTCTATTTCATCTTCCTGTTGCCCTCAGCCCCCATGCCTCTGAGTAATCTGAGAAAGGGAGAGGCACAAGGGGAGACATGGTAGAGGTATTTATGCATGGTATGGAGAGAGTGGACAAGGAGAAGCTTTTCTCCCTCATAATACTAGAACACGGGATCATCTGCTGAAGCTGGAGGGTAAGAGATTCAACACAGATAAAAGGAAGTATTTCTACACTCAACACACAGTTAAATGGTAGAACTCCCAGCCCCAGGATGTGATGGCTGTCAACTTGGAAGGCTTTAAGAGGGGAATGGAAATGTTCATGGAGGAAAGGGCTATTCATGGCTACTAGTCAAAATGGATACTAGTCATGATGCATACCTATTCTTTCCAGGATCAGAGGAGCATGCCTATTATATTATGTGCTTTGGAACACAGGCAGGATGCTGCTGCAGTCATCTTGTTTGTGGGCTTCCTAGAGGCACCTGTTTGGCTACTGTGTGAACAGACTGCTGGACTTGATGGACCTTGGTCTGATCCAGCAGGGCCTTTCTTATGATCTTATGTTCTGTTCACTAAGCTGGCTCTGCAAAACTGTGCTAGACTTTTGGATGTGCATTTCTACTGGGCAATCATTCCTCTGTGAGCTCTTGAGAAACCTCCTTGCCAAGGTGGCATTGCTGTTTTCCAATTCTCAGGTTGACCTCATCATAACACGTCCCTCTCCCCATGGTGAGGTTATTACATTTCTTGTTTACACTGAAAATTTGCCCATGTGTACTGCAGCACAAATTGGAAGCTCATCTTAACATTTCGTTTTGGCTGCTTAGAAAAGGGACGTGGCTCCGAATTGGCGCCACTCAGTCTTTGTCTTTGGCACTGCCCTTGCCCAACTGCAAATCTGGCTCCCGGTTTGCTGCCAGCATTGCTCTGTTCATTAGCCCTTCTGGGAGAATAAATGACTCCTTTCATTAGAAATTAAGCATTCATTCTCTCTCCGATAAGAGTCCCTCTTCCAAAGTGTTTCATGATCTGATGTTAACCTTGGCCTTTTTTTAAAAAATAGCACTCTTGTGGTGTAAGTGGTTTGGATCCAAGTTAATAAAGAAATATTGAAGATGCAACAATAACTTATTTAGGGAATCTTTTTAGTGTAGAAAAGAAGGAGAAGAGTAATTATCCTTCCCGCAGTATTATGCGAAGCTTGCTTATTCCTTCTTCTGAGAAGCAGTAGATTGTGAGTACGCTATGTCAGATTTTTCCCCATCTCTAGTGGCTAAAGACCAACACTTTGGGATAAAACACCTTAATCTTTCTGTAATCCTCCTAGACCTTATAATGGCTCAATATGGCTCAATAACATGTTGTTAATGGATGCATTTAAAAGGTAAAAATAGTCTTCTGTGCAAGCACCGGGTCATTCCTGACCCATGGGGTGATGTCACATCCAATCGGTTACTAGGCCGACTATGTTTACAGGGTGATTTGCCACTGCCTTCCCCAGTCATCTACACTTTACCCCCAACAAGCCTGGTACTCATTTTACCGACCTCGGAAGGATGGCAAGCTGAGTCAACCTTGAGCTGGCAACTGAAACCGACTTCCGCCGGGATCGAACTCAAGTCATGAGCAGAGCTTTTGACTGCAGTACTGCAGCTTACCATTCTGCACCATGGGGCTCCTAATGAATGCATTAGAGACTTTTAAAGGACTAGCTGCATTATATGAAAGTAGGTGGATATTCTGTTGCTTGGAACAAGGGCAGGGTACAGAAGGATGGGGTACATTTTTTTGGTAGAGATCAGGTGTGCTACTTTACAGCACCTCATCCTGAGAAGCCACTGTCCTCCACTGAGCATTTGCTACCTCCTACTCATCTGCACACATCTGTGGGTAATGGTGGGGAAAGGAACTCATAGAGATCTGGGGTTCTCCTCTGCCTCATGTTTTTTTGAGGAAAATGCCTTTCATTCTTCTTGTTTGCTGCTAAAATACTTACCCGTGAACGTGGTTTCAATATGTTTACAATAAAGATTTTAGTAAATTTCACCCTATACTACAATAATACTTAAGTGGTGAGAGAGCTTTCCATATGCAGCTAGTAATTGGAGTTGACTGGGCTGCCATTTTGTGACTGGCTTCTCCCTTCTAGAGGATTACATTTTGTGACTGCCTCCTGCTACCCAGAGAAACCATTTTTAACAGGCTCTGGTTGGTGGATCATGTTGCTCCAGAAAAAAGTAAATCACACAAGTCTGAAGTCTGCCCATCCCCATTGCAGACAACTGTCACTTTTCATTAAAAGTAATTGTACCACCATTGTACCATTGTCATTGTACCACCACATGCCAATCAAGCAATGTTAGATCATTTCAAAAGACGGATGATTATGCTAATGACAATTGGGGCCCTTGCAGCTATATCTTGATTCGTTTGGCCCCTTCCCCTTCAAATATAAGCTGTGACTTAGTGTTAGAGTATCTGCTTTGCCTGCAAAAGATCCGTGGTATCACCCATAAAAAGTAGTAGACGATGTGGAAGACCTGTATATCACACTCTAGAGATCTGCTGACAGAGTAGACAATACCAACCTTGACAAACTTAGTATAAGCAGGTTCACATGCAATATTTCAAAAAGAGGATATCCACAGTATCTTCGGTTACAAGGAACAGGTAGTAAGTGATGTGAACCACCTGGTACCCAGGACACCCAACCCCAGTCAAATCTGACTACAGTGACCTTGATAAATCAGTTGTCTGAAGAGTTGCCAGCAGACATTGAGAAAAAAAGTTCTGTCCTGTCAACAGAGGCTTAATGTATGGAAATGGGCAGTTGAAGATTTTCATGGCATGCGAGTAAATGAAACACCTGGTAAACGACATCCCATAAAAGCACCATTAGAGGAACAGGAGGATATTTTTTGTCAGGCTGCTTAGCACCTCGAATAGTCTGCCTCAGAATAAGGCAGCTCTTTCTTGCTTCTAGCTTTGTCTCCCTTTTCCAAGCCTGCTCAATATTTAGCTTTGCCTCCTCTATCTTGACAATTCTAGCTTTGTTTCTTGGCTTGCATCTGACAGTGCCTCTATCTGTAATGCTGGATTACTGCTATCTCTTGTTCTCATCAGGCCTTGATATTACCAAATGTAATTTGGAAATTGCCATGAATCAAGTGGCTGTGCCAGCGACTTTGGAATACTTAGCTTTAATGAGGCTGTGAAGCTTTTCCTTTCCTACAGCCAGCCTTAAACACACACACATTCTCTCTCACTCACTCACTTTTAAATATAAGTAATTAATTATAAGTCTGAAAGGTTTGCAAACAGCTGTACACAATTAGCATATCAAACTCTGGATTGTATATTGAATGTTGTAAATGCATTTTTGTTAACTCCCTTTCATCCTTTGGAAAGTTTGTTACCATTAATTAAAATGATGCAAAATGTGCACAGGATACAGCAATAAAGAGGAATTAACAGTCACCTTTAATTTAATTGGTTTTACCTTTGAGTTTAGCAGGGTAATAGGGTATAATTGCCATATACAATCATTGTAGCCTATTTCTGCATGCTAATTAGTTTACTTCTGAAGCTGGCAATCTTTCAGAAGTAAGCAAAACAGAAGCAAAGAAACCAGCACTTTCAAGGCAACTGAGGGTGACACATAAGAAATAATGAGAACTTCAAAATGGCCTGAAGATACTTAATATGCTTAAGAAGTCTTTATAATTCCATTGTAGGTGAAATAGAATTGATCCTCTGAACTGAAACAGGACACAAATATAAGGCAAGTAATGAGCTAACTTTTAGTTTGCGTTTTCACATCAATGGTTGGAGATTTTTAATCTCTCCTACCATCTATTTATCAGGTCAAACAGCTGTCAGATTCATTCAACCCTCTGCCATTCAAAGCAGAATCCAGGAGCAGTTGGCAACAGCAGTGGTGTTTTAATGGGCATCTTTCTCTAACCACTGCACCAAATGCCTGGAAACACAATGGAAGCATTGAGGGGGAGGGGCGCGAAGACATTCTACCTCTAACTGTGTTGAGTTCTCTGGCACCGAAAAGCAGCAACTTTGGTGCTTGCTCTTGTTAAGGTGTAAAAGCAGATTTTAGAAGGCCTCTTCAGACATTACACTCATATGTACTGGGAGACCACTAATCATGTCTAGGACAAGCATGCCCTACTTGCAGTCCCCCAGATATGCCAGCTATTTTGTTGTGTGAACAGAAGCAATAGGGTCGCCAACTGCTTGGAGCAAAAATGCCCTGCCCCTTTTAACGGGATGTTATTTACGAGGTGATATTGTTTATCTCTGTGCTGTGAAAAGATTCCACTGGCCATATCTACAAATGGGTGGAGTTCCGTTGCCTGCTTCTAAGTAGCGACCCTGGGTTACCTTTAGTTTGGTTTGCATAAGTGAGAAATGAAATCAGACACAGGGAATTTGGGAGTTGAAAGAGCATGGAGGACAAATTTGCAGTGCTTCTTACCTGGGCTGTTCCTGGTGGAAACACGTCAAGGGACAATTCTCTCTGATTTGGGCCAGATAAACATTTGGCATGGCTGTTCCTTGTGTTCCTTGACAAGTCTTGCTGCATATCTATAGCTTTTAAAGGAACCAAAAACCTTTTGGAGGGTCAAGCTTTGGCGATATTAGATTCTTGGCATTCTTTACATTTTAATTTTATTTTATACTTTAATGCGTTGTAAGAACACATTACTCAAGATATGGCAGTTTCCGATGGAAATATGTCATTGGTCAGTTACTGTTTGGAAACACGCACAAAAGTACAAACTGAACATGTATAGTATAGCAATATAATAAATTATTCTTGAACGCCACAAGGCAGTTCTTCTCTGCCCTGCCTTCAATTCACCTCAATTAATTTTTTGTTTAAGAGAGGGAGAGTAGCAAAGCTGTTTCTACAGCTGTTGGTAGAATTCCTGTGTAGGATTGAATAGCTTCATAAGTGGATTTTACACCTCTATAAGTTAACGTCAGTGTTGATTGTTTATTAAAGAAGATTGCCTATTCAACGGGATGCCAAAACGATTATTTTCTAACACCTTCAGCTATAAAACCATTCTTCTCTTAAACTAAATATTAAAAAGCCACTCATCCAAATTACAGTTAATGACAGCAGAGTCTGTTGTGAGGTTCAGTTCCATTATGCATACCCTGTGCATTTTGTTAAAACATTTCAGAGTGTGCCTCCCCCAGAAGCTTCATTTAGGAATAATTCAAAAGCAAAGGCATTGTGAGTGATGAATGGTGTGCAATGTATATAATTACCAGCCAACCTGCTTCTGCTTACATGGAGTTCTTGATTTCTGCTGTGCTATAAGCTTTCTTATCTTCTGAAGAACATCTTGTTGTGGTCATTAAATATGTCAAGAAATGTGCTGTTATACATAAACTGTTGCTGGATGCTTGTAGGAATATGCTTTGTCTCATACCAGAATTAAATAAAGTGGGAAAAGCACTACACAATACAGCTAAGTGCTACTTCAGTTGTAATGGCAGTGGAGTGGTTGTTGAGAAGAATGAGCTCCACGCAGTTGATATAAGGATCTCCTAGGGTTGCCGAACTCCAGGTATTAGCTGGAGATCTCCTGCTATTACAACTGATCTCCAGCTGATAGAGATCAGTTCACCTGGAGAAAATGGCCGCTTAGGCCATTGGACTCAATGGCATTGAAGTCCCTCCCTTCCCCAAACCCCACCCTCCTCAGGCCCAAAAATCTCCAGGTATTTCCCAACATGGAGCTGGCAACCCTAGGATCTCCCCCTGTATAAGAAAATAAGGAGAGCCCTGTAGGATTAGACCAGTGGTCCATCTTGTTCAGTATCTTTTTCCCCCAAAGCCAGCTAGATGCCTCAGAAGTCCTACAAGTGGAGATACATATGCCACAGCCTTAACCTGTTGTGATAAGCAGTCAGTGTATACTGCCTCTGAACATGGAGGTTCTCATTAGCCATCGTGGCTAATAGCCGTTTGTTGACTAACCTTTCCTCCATGAATTTGTTTAATCCCTTTCTAAAGCTGCCCAAGCAATGGGATATCACTATTTTATTTACCTTAAAGGGAGACAACCAACTGTACAATTAGTCCTCTCAAAGGTTATATGCACAAAAGTTTAAATCACTGTACCTACTTGTAACTTGCATGTCTGACAACCAACTGCAGTTACAGCCACTTGGACCACATTCATGCCCTTCCTCCAACAGCATTGGCTGATGTGTGCAGATGCTGTGGCCATCAAGGAGAGCTGCTACTGTGCATCACCTGCATGCACTCCCCCATCGATGCTGAGAGCATGGAAGGTGGAGTACCTGCAAGCAAATGGGCAGGGAAAGGCACATGGATATGTGGCAGGAGAGGTAAACAGGTGTGGGTGAGGTCTGTGACAGCGGGCCCTGCCAGAAGCTCTGGGCCCTGGCAGCTGCCCTACCACTTTCGGGTTTTTCCTGGAAGTGATATAGTAACACAGCCAACATTTATGTTTGTTTTTCTCCTGCTACCACTGGCAATGGACAAAGCAGTCTGCCAGTGAGAGACCTTCTACCAGAGCAGGAGGCCTTGCAGCCCTATGCTAGTTTCTGTGGCTGCTAACAAAGTAACTTGCTCCAGAGCCATTTGCACTTCCTGCTCCATTCCTGGTCACCAGCTTTCAAAAATCATCAACACTATTTTAGGAAGCATCTTTTGTTACCAGTTTGGTTTAAGCCTAACTGTGAGCACTGCACAATAACATTCCCAGTGCTATACATTAGAGCCCCAATGTGTAGGGTTGCCAGGTCCCTCTTTGCCACCGGCAGGAGGTTTTTGGGGCGGATCCTGAGGAGGGCGAGGTGTGGGGAGGGGATGGACTTTAATGCCATAGAGTCCAATTGCCAGATTGGCCATTTTCTCCAGGGAAACTGAACTTTATTGGCTGGAGATCAGTTGTAATAGCAGGAGATGTCCAGCTAGTACAACCCTACCAATGTGGTTGTGTACTGCTGTAGTAACAAATGAAGTGATTCTTAGGGCAGAGGAACAGAATCATGTGAGCATAGTAAACAAGATTGTAATTAACCAAGACTGTTGGGTCATGCGATTATTTGAAATAAAGTAAGATCATAATGTGACCTGGGACTAGGCTGGGGTGGGCTGCTCAATAAATTTTATTGTACAATTTTTTTGTACAAAAAATTTTTGGGGTTTTATTTTGTACAGCAGCTCATACAGGGACATAATGTTAGCGATATAGTTAAATAACTGAGCTGTCTGTTTAGCTGAGCTGTCATCCACTTTAATCAACAAGACTCATGTTAGGTCATGCTGCTATTGACTTCCGCTTTACCCTGAATGATTCAAAATATGCACTATTGTGTTAACAAAATGTTTTATAGTGCTATCCTAAACAAATGAAACCCTTCCAAACTGCTAGGTTCAGTAGCAACCCATGCTTTAGTTTCAGCTTAACTTCAAATATAGACTTTGGAAACTTGCATGCAATGCTTCCCCCCTCCCCCAATTGTTGCAGTTATGCTTTGATCTTCTCTCTGGACAGTTTTATTATATTCTGTTAATCCAGTTCTCTTTGGAATTCATGCCTAGTTGATTTGTGGAGTGCTTCTGTGTTAATTTCTGTCCCTTGTGTTTGAAAGATATACTCTGCCACGTTTCGCTCCCAGCAAAAGAGGATGCCCATTTCAGCTCTCTGATCGCTTTAATTTCTTTGGCTAATATGTGAGATCAGCATTTTACAAGCTCTTTACAAAAAATATATTAATTGCAACCCAAATTCCCAGCCTGTCAGCAAGGAAGTCCTGACATAATAATCCATAATGCTCGTGTGGCTATAGAGAAAATAGCTTATGGATTCAGAAAAGACCTACATGCAAAGGGGACAAAAATCTATTTCTCTGGGGAGCAAAGATATTTTGCCATTGTCAAATACAATATGGATCTCTTACATTCTGTGTGTGCAAAAACAGAACACCCAGGCTGAAATGAGCACAGGGTTTCTTTATCTTTCATAGTTATACATAAATGAGAATTTGGGCTGTGTAGTTTTTCATGTGGGAATGACGAAAGCTCAAAATGGTGAAAAATCTCTTTTTGTACAGTTGTAAAAGGTCCAGGTGTCCTTTCCTCCAGTTACCCCATGCGAAGAAAAACAGCAGCTCCTGGTTCCATGTACTGGATGGCACATTTGGCTTAGTAAAAAATCAGATAAAATCTCATAAAGCAACAGAAACATGATACTACATGGTTTGGAAAAATAAAGGAAGTTTTAGATTAGGATCTGGGAGACCCAGGTTCAAATCCCAAAATCTGCCATAGAAGCTTGATGGGTGAGCTTGGGCCTGTCATTCATCTTCAGCCTAACCAACCTCAGAGGGTTGTTGTGAGGATAAAATGGAGGAGAGGAGATCACCTTTTTGGTCCCCATTAGGGAGAAAGGCAGGGTATAAATCAAGTAAATAAATCAGTGCAGCTAAGCTTTACCTTAACCTCCTCATTTCAAATTCTAGCCCTTATGTTTCTCTCTTATATCTTATGTATTTATGTATGCATTTATGTATGAATTTATAAGTGTCTTTCATAATTTCCAAACATTAAAATTAGACTAAAGCAAACACACAACTAAATAAAGACAAACAAGAAATACAACAAGCTCCACAGCAACCGAAATCAGATAAAATCTCATAAAGCATCAGAAACATAATCCCTTGAAAAAATAAAAGAAGTCTTACACCGGGGTGCATAAATAATATAGGTGTCCTGTGACTCTTTCTGAAGAAGGCACTCCATAACTGGGTCACCACTGAAAAGGCTCCCTCGGTGGTCAGTACCAGCCTGTTGTTTGAAGCTAGGGCACCTGTAGAAGGACCTCTACCAGCTGGGCAGGTTCATATAGGGAAAGGGGTTCCTCTTCTCCAAACTGTTTTCTCTGTTTAGGGCTCAAACCCAGTATCTCCACTTGTGGCTGAAAATACACTGGCAGCCAATTCAGATCTTTTAGCTCCAGACGCATGCTCAGATCAGAATGTGCCAGCTGGTTATCTTAGCTGCCATAGTCTGAACCAACTGAAGTTTTCAGACAGTGGGCTGCCTCATTATATTACATTAATCTAGTTTGGATGTTATTTGTTTATTTAGGAAATTTGTGTTATCTTTTCAGAGCCCTACTGTAACAAGATCATGGATAACTATGGCAAGTCTATAGCTGCCATGTACCCCTCTTGCAAATGTTTAAAGAGGTTTTCTCTTGGGGTGGTTTTAGCATTTATGTCGCACTTTCTGAGTTTTTAAAGCATCTGACATACATCTTCTATCTAATAGTTGGGTCAAAGCATTTGCCATAAATTTTCTATCTAATAGTTGCATGTGGCCTAATCTGCCGATACTTAAATCTGTGGACTGGGGCCACACTGACATAAAACAGATATTTCTGCAATTTTGGGGGACCACAGAGATTTGCAGAAAAACTGGAAAACATTAAAACAGTACATTGGGGGTTTTAACCCCCCCCCCCTCAACACAAGCTTCTTCTGTGCCTGCACAGAAACGGTAAAGCTGCAAGCAGGCAGGGGAGTTACTGGTCTCATTGTGGGGAAGGTAAGGGGAAGCCACATAGGAGAGGGGAATGAGAAAGAAAAGGCTATAACACTAGATTACTTCACACAGTGATCCACCTTTTTAGGGATCATGAGTGAAGCTCAACACATGATTCAAACCCCAGATTTACCTAGGTACTGGTCCCTGGGTTTATCTGACTAAAACTGAATGCATTGAGGCTGTTTCTGACTAAGAGATGCTAAGAGATGAACACCCACACAAACAGGATGTAGATGTGTTCACGGGGCTACAGTCAGCTTAGATCAGATATGGTTTGTCTCTCCAGAGTGTTAGTTGGGAGAGGATGTGTCTTAGGAGACTATTTAGATCTCAGAGTCTGCTTTGTCTGTAAGCAGGCTAAACCAGTGAATATTTGGAGAGAATGTTTGTGCTTGCAGAGGGATAGGCTAATAATCCAACTAACCAACCAACATTTATTACACTCAAGAGATCAGTCAACAACAATTTAACAGGCTGATAATCCTTTTTCCAGGAGACTTTGGATGTCTTGGAGTTTGTCTTTTGTGATAAAGCAGGCTAGCAGAGTTCTGAAAGGAGCTTACATTCACACCGAGAGAAACCTGAAAATGAGGGAAAGCCAACCTTTACCTCAGGAATAAAAACTTGGCTGTTAACTGTTCTGTGCACCAAGGGTTAACATCTGAAACATTATGACTTAATGTACCAAGCCAAAACTTTGTGTTATCTATAAGATAGTTTTAAGGCTAATTACTGATCTTCCTTATTTTTCCTATCCCTGGTAGTGAATAAAAGTTACTTTTTAATCCTATTTCCCCAATGTCTTCTATGAAGTAACTACATTCAGAAGGCCAATTGGGATCAGTCTGTCAGTGGAAGGTTGGAGTAGAAATGTGACTGCTGTGGGGCGGGGAACTCTGAGCGCAAAAACGCATGGGAGGTTTTGCCTTGGATTTGCCGCTCTCTAAATGTACATTTTCCCCAGCCAAATTCTCAAAATTCAAAAATAAGCCCCCATGCAGAGTTTTGAGAATTCAGATGGGGAAAAGGTGCATCTAGAGAGCGGCGAATCCAAGGCGAAACCTCCCATGCATTTTCGCCCTGAGGCAACCGCATTTTGGACTGAAGAATGTCCAGTCCCCCACTCTGAATTTCCTAAAGATTCTTTAAATCCTAACTGCCCGCAATCAAATCAAAAGGGGGACACAAGCTTTGATTAAAGGGTTGGTAGTGTGTAAGCTGCCCTGACCTGGATGGCCCAGGCTAGCCTGATTTCGTCAGGTCTCAGAAGCTAAGTAGGGTCAGCCCTGGTTAGTATTTGGATGGGAGACCGCCAAGGAAGACCAGGGTTGCTGTGCAGAGGAAGGCACTGGCAAACCACCTCTGCCATGAAAACCCCCCAAAAGGGGTCACCATAAGTCGGCTGCGACTTGATGGCACTTTACACACACACACAGTGTGTCAGCTACGTGCTCCCTGGAGGTATCTTATTTGAGAACCTGCTAGATCAAGACTAATTATGAGTAAAGTAGAAATCTCTTTTCCATAGATATTTGACTGGACAGACAAGACACAGACGGAGAAGAACAACAAAGATAAATAAAGTATTTAACAGGGTGGGAGCGTTTCAGTATTTCTTACATGGAAACGTTTCCGTATTTAAAGTGAACTGCTTCTCACCTTTGCCCCAAAGGCTACAAGTTTTCTCCAATGAGAGTAACCACTTTGTAACTGAGCCTCAATTATTAAACCTTGAGGGAAGATTTGATTCTGCTTCCTCCTGACAGGTTACCTCAATAGGTTCAAGGCTGCTCTTTTATCACATAGAGCTCCTGTTCACAGAACCTGTATGTGTAAGCTAGAAATGTAGGGCCCTTAACAGGATGCTTATTTGTCTCACTGAAACAAGCTTTCTTCCCTAAGCTGACCCCAAACCCTAACTATGAGCCAGGGTGGTGCAGTGGTTAAGAGTGGTGGCCTCTAATCTGGAGAACCGGGTTTGATTCCCCACTTCTCCACATGACACCTGCCGGGTGACCTTGGGTTCGTTACAGTTCTCTCTGAACTCTCTCAGCCCCACCTTCCTCACAAAGTGTCTGTTGTGGGGAGAGGAAGGCAAGGCAAGTGTAAGCTGGTTTGAGTCTCCTTAAAGGTAGAGAAAGGTGACATATAAAAACCTTCTGCTTCCTCTCCTCCTCTTCCTCTCCCCCCCTCCCCCAGTAAAAGCCTGGCTAAGTTGATGCTCTTATCCGGTGCCCAATGCCCTGTCTGGAAAAAAAAAGTTTTCCTTCACCCTTCTTAAACTGTGGCTGGCTCACCGTCTCCCAGGCCATGCAGTTCCATGGGCTCAGATTAGTTGACAATCCCTTGGATTTGCATGAAGCCAAAATCTCAAGAATTGGTTCAGAGTCCTGGGGAAGAGGTGGGACTTTTGGGGATGATTACTTTTTTAAAAATCCCATTTCCCCCAATGTCTGATATGTAGGGTTGCCCACTACCAGGTAATAGCTGGAGATCTCCTGCTATTACAACTGATCTCCAGCTGATAGAGATCAGTTCACCTGGAGAAAATGGCCCCTTTGGCCATTGGACTCTGTGGCATTGAAGTCCCTCCCTTCCTCAAACCCTGCCCTCCTCAGGCTCCGCCCCAAAAACCTCCCGTTGGTTGTAAAAAGGGACCTGGTAGCCCTACTGATACGGAATAACTGCATTTAGAAGGCTGATTGGGTTTGGCATGTCAGTAGGGTTGCCGACTTCCAGGTACTTCAATACAATATACAACAATAGGCTCAATTTATATCAAACAATATCAAGTGTATTCAAAACAAATAACAAGCTACAGACAAGGACTATGCAAACAAACAACGGTGCTGAACAAAAAATGTGTACTATGTACAATATATACAAAGAATAGTCACCACCAGATAAGTCCATCAAGCTATCCAGCTTATAGTTACTTGTATTGTCCGTAGACTCAAAGTTGAGCACCCGGCTTCTGTTTCTTGAAATTCCCTTAAAAGGGTAATGCCAAATGTCCGGTGGGGACCACAACTGAATCAAAAGTGTTCAGAACCGGATCAGGAGGAGGAACGCAGATCCATGGTATTCATTGTGTTTCACCTAAGGCTGAAGTATATAAAAATAACGCAAATACAGTCCTATATAATACTTTCAACATTTCTATAAATTATATAATTTACTATAATTTAATCTAACCCAAGCTAAACCATTATTTTAATTACAACAATATATATCGATATAAACATACCTCAAACAGTTTCTCTAGTCGCCCAGTATACTTCAGCGAGTTTTCCAAGGCTTATGCTCAAGAGAGGTAAGTTAGTTTCCCAAGGCTTATGCTCAAGAGAGGTAAGTTAGTTTTCCAAGGCTTATGCTCAAGAGAGCTAAATTAGAGATTATAAACACAAAAATCACCACTCCTTCCTAAATGCAGCCCAGCTGCTCAGACTACCAATGCATTGTCTTAAAGGAGAAATACCATCAGGACCTCCAGGTACTAGCTGGAGATGTCCTGCGATTACACCTGATCTCTAGCCAATAGGGATCAGTTCACCTGGAGAAAATGGCTGCTTTGGCAACTGGATTCCATGGCATTGAAGCCCCTCCCCTCCCCAAACCCTGCCCTCTTCAGGCTCTGCCCCAAAAACCTCCTGCTGGTGGTGAAGAGGGACCTGGCAAACCTACGTGTCCGTTGAAGGGTGGGGCACACACCACTCTGGTTGAACGACACAGCCTGCTGTTTTTTTTCTTAAAAGGCATTTAAAACCTTGACTTTCACATTCACTCGAGCTTCTGCCTTTCTTTGATTTTCCATTTCTATGTGTGCACTCTGCAGAGCTAACTCAGATTCTTTCTGGCCTGCAGAGTGACCTATGGAAACATTAATAGTCCAATCAGATCTAAAAAGAGTGAGTGTTTGTAATTAGTGCAAGACCCTTGAGGCAGTCTGTTTGTAAAGGTAGTATTAGTGTCCAGATTTTTGGCACATTAATAATCACCTTTCCTAGACGTCTTCTGTCTTTTTGTACAGCAGGGAAATCACATGATAGATCAGGAACAAAAGGTCGAAATTGCACTTTGCAATCCGCTTGCAGAGCATGATAGAGTTGGATTTTGAACGGTTCTGAAAGGCTGGTTACTTTGTATATCCCCATCCTGCTGAGACAACTTCTGTGAAAGCAGCTAATTAATGACATTAAGTTGAGAAATTAAGCATGATAGATGATGTCCGTTTAATTAATTAGAGAGGTACTTCCTAACCCAAAAGCTGTAAATGAAAGGAAGTGCACAAAAGGTGTTTTTGGACATTTGGTGGTGGGGGGTCACGGAGAAAATAAGCTTGGCAAAGAGAGAAACTGCTGATGCCAGACGAAGGAGAGATATGGGCAGAGGAAGCCTGGTATAGTTGTAGCATATTCCTTTAAGATTGTTTCAGGGAGGAAGCATTTTTTTAGTGTTCTGTGTTGCTGAACCTATAAGACCATCCCATCTGGCTGCTGCAATCATATGCACAGCACAGCTATAGGAGGCAGCAACAAAAACAAACAAACAAACATAAGAACAGAAGAAAGGCCATGCTGGATCAGACCAAGGTCCATCATGTCCAGCAGTCTGTTAACTCAGTGGCCAACCAGGTGCCTCTAGGAAGCCCACAAACAAGACAACTGCAGCAGCATTGTCCTGCCTGTATTTCAAAGCACCTAATATAATAAGCATGCTCCTCTAATCATGGAGATAAAAGGCATGCATCATGTCTAGTATCCATTTTTACTAGAAGCCATGAATAGCCCTCTCCTCCATGAACATGCCCACTCCCCTCTTAAAGCTTTCCAAGTTGGCGGCCATCACCACATCCCGGGGCAGGGATTTCCACAATTTAACTATGTGTTGTGTGAAGAAATGCTTCCTTTTATCTGTTTTGAATCTCTCACCCTCCAGCTTCAGCAGATGACCCCGTGTTCTAGTATTATGAGAGAGGGAGACAAGCTTCTCCCTGTCCACTCTCTCCAAACCATGCATAATCTTATAGACCTCTATCATGTCTCCCCTTAACTGCATTCTTTCCAAGGTAAATAGCTCTAAGCGCTTTAACCACTCCTCATCGGGCAGTTACTCTAGTTCCCTGATCATTTTGGTTGCTCTTTTCTGCACTTTCTCAAGCTCTGAAATATCCTTTTTTAGGTGTGGTGACCAGAACTGTCCACAGTATTCCAAGTGTGGTCTCATTATAGATTTGTACAAGGGCAGTATGATAGCAGCAATTTTATTCTCTATTCCTCGTCTAATTATGTCTAAAGGCTGGGCCATTAGTCTGATTCACCTTCTGAATGTGTGCTGAAAGAAAAGGGGGCTAACATCTTTCCAGAAGATGAGGTCTAACCAGGCAGGTCCTTCCTGGAAATGAAGAACCACAGAGACAGTGTAATGCCAATTACTGTATGGTGCAGGTCATAGTTTGGGAAAAGCTATTATATTTGGCAGCTAGTAAAATCACCAAAACTTGTGAAGAACTGGTTTGGAACTGGACTTGTCCAGTTTGTCATTCTCCAGTCTATACAGCTGAGTATCGTTTCCCCAAGGAGTTCTTCACCTGCTTGGAATATAAAAAAAAATTCTGAGCATGCACCTACACAAAATTAATGTTGCGCATGATCAAATATATATGTGTGACCTGGACACAGGGTATGTATGATCATGGTTCTGCCCTTGGGTGGAGCACTTGTTCACAGAAGTTGACCTCAGGATCCAGTGTAGACAAACTATGTCTCCATGTGGTCGGCTGTTTGATCTTAGCACTGGATGAAGTACAGTGTCCCTGGAGCTTTGTGACCCCCCCGCAAGAACCAATGCCCCGAAAAACACAAATTACAACAATGACCCATGTGTCAGCAATAAGGGTCTTGTGGTGAAGAATCATTACCACAAGTCTGGAAGGTGTAAAAAAAAAATTCTACAGAGAGCTCAAATAGAATAATAATAAAGTTAATGAAAGGGGAATCACGCAAAGCAGCAAGGCAGGGGAATTAGCAAATAAAATAGTTATTCCAAGCACCAAGAATCTGAGCAAGTTATCCCACTTAGAGGTAGGGCTGCCAACCTCCAGGAACTAGCTGGAGATCTCCTGCTATTACAACTGATCTTCAGCTGATAGAGATCAATTAACCTGGAGAAAATGGCCACTTTGGCCATCGGACTCTATGGCATTGAAGTCCCTCCCCTCCCCAAACCCCACCCCTCCTCAGGCTCTGCCCCAAAAACCTCCCGCCAGTGGCAAAGAGGGACCTGGCAACCCTACTTAGAGGGAATACTAGGAAGTGGAGAAGGGGGGGGGAGAGATATCTGTAGCTACCAGTCCTAGTATCAAACTAAGATTCCAGTGCAGGAGTCTAATTGACTGAACAGCAAAGAATTCTAAAAGGAGGAAAATGCAAGTCTCCGTGTTGTGGGGTTGACAAAGGTCCAAGCAAGTCACAACTCAAGGGAGACTCTTTCATTTATAGAACAGAAGAACTCCCTGGTCTTCTTCTACCTGGTTGCCCTGGTCAACTGGACCTCTTTTTAAAAGAGCCACATTTGGCTCTAGAGCCATAGGTTGCAGACTACTGGTATAAGGAACACCTCTAAGAATGTCCCTCCAGTCTATCTCCTAGTGTAGATTATCTACCAGGATGACCAAAGCAGTTTCTTTTCCAAAGTCTACCTGAAGCCAAACAAACATAAGGATTTTGGTAATTCGTTTCATTTGGAAATTTGTTGCGTTGCACTTCCAATACTCCTTTGGAGCAATCCTTTCAATAAGTATTCAGATTGCAGCATGGTCTTTTTTTAAAGGCGAAAAGTAGACTGTGCCTGGCTTGCATAAATATTAGTTCTATCATGGGAGAAAGTCATTGCTCAATAGTTTTGCCTTGAAATATAGAGGTAGGAAGCAGATCATATATGAGGAAAATGAAATCTGTGGAATTGACTGGCTTGTGAAGATGTCAGTCTTTGAGTAATGCCTGAACGAGTGTAAACCTGGGATATTTGAATGATGGATGTGTGATGTAGAGTGGCATTATGCTACTTATGGGAAGGAAATAACACTCTTTTATTGGACCAGATTTTGCTTGCATCAGTTCTCATCTGTTCACCTGCAAACTTGCACACTCTCCTGCAGATAGTTTGATCAATATTTTATGTGTTTCGTTTGCTTTCTGAAGCATAGTTTTATTTCTCTTCTCTTAAGTATGCCTGCCCCCCACCCCGAGTATGAGGGTTGTCAAAAGAACACTGTCAAAAGAACATTCTGCAAAAAAGCAAACCAGCAAACCTAAACTTCAGGAGTACTAGCCCAGGTTTCAGCGTGCAAATCATGTGCTATATGTCTGAGCTACTATTCCTGCATCTCTCTTTTGAACATGTAGGAAGCTACTATTCCTGCATCTCTCTTTCGAACATGTGGGAAGGGACGGTGAGCCGTGGTTTTAATATGCCAACATTCCCCACCATTTAAGGAAGAATCAAACTGGCTTACAATCACCTTCCCTTTCCCTCTCCACAACAGACACCCTGTGAGGTAGGTGGGGCTGAGAGAGCTCTAAGAGAGCTGGGACTAGCCCAAAGTCACCCAGCTGGCTTCATGTGTAGGAGTGGAGAAACCAACCCGGTTCACCAGATTAGCATCTGCCGCTCATGTGTAGAAGTGGGGAATCAAACCCGGTTCTCCAGATTCGAGTCCACCACTCCAAACCACCACTCTTAACCACTACACCACACTGGCTTTCCAATGCATGTTGTGGAGCAGGGTCAAGAGAATCCCCTCCAAGGGCTTGGGAAACCAAACTCAAGCACTATGGGCTTTAAATGAAACATTGTTCTGTAGCTTGAAGTGACTGCATCGATCCATTCAGGGGGGACACCCTATCATTTGATTGACGTTTTAAAAAAAACACAAGGGGTCATTAATTTTTTTTAAAAAACAACAACCAGTGGTGTTCTGAGTGTTTCCCCCCCCCCCCCCAATGTTAGCAAGTTGTTTAAAGTGTTTGCTGTGGCAGATTTGTTGACGTGAAGGTGAGAGAGTCAACAAAGAGCTAGCAGTCAGATCTAGGAAGCTAGGAGGACTCGCAATAGGAACTGGATACCCTTGTAATCCAAATGCCAGCTAAGAGGTGATTCCCAGAGGTCAGTCCCAATGGGTAGCATTTTGGGAGGCATAGGAGATGCAAATCACAGAAGAAGTGAGGAGTCCTAACAGATGCAGAATATTTGGCAGAGGCAGGCAAGGAATAAAACGAGTCCTGGAAGCAAAGGGCAATATTGTGCTGTTACACACGTATGAGTGCAGACTGGAAGAAGAAGTTAAACAGAAACCAATAGAGAAGGGCTATGGAGACTAAAGGGCCAAAAGCTCAAAGGGAATATACATGTTGACAGACTGAGCAGGATTCCTATTCTCTCCCCCAAAGGAGCTTCCTTAGCCTCCTGGCTACCAGAGTTCCTTTACATATAGCATCAGTCAAGGAAGTCAACAGCTCAGAATTTGATAGAGGAGGGTGTATAAGCCACAGGGTCTTCTGCACTTTTGGGGTTGAGAAAGGGTGGGGAACTAAGGACAGGTGACATCTTAATGTTGACAATGATAATAAATGATAGTAATGAGAGTCAGAGTTGTGTCGTGGTTAGAGTGTCTGATCAAGATCTGGGAGACCCAGATTCAAATCCCTACTCTGCCAAGGAAGCTTCTGGGTGACCTTGTTCCCATTACTCTTCTCTCTCTCTGTCAGACGAATTTACCTCACAGAGTCGTTTTGATGATAAAATACAGGAGAGGAGAATGATGTAAGTTGCTTTGGGTCCCCACTGGGGAGAGAGGTGGGATGTAAACGAAGTGAATAAAGCTGAGATGGGGGGGGGCGCAGATAAATAAGTTGGTAAGTGGTTGGTAAGTGGGAAAAAAGTAGGAAAAGGGGGAGAGGATATGTGTGCCTTGCCAGTAAAGGAGGACTGTGAGCGCTGTTTGTTCTTGGCAGGGTAGGAGACCAAATGGGAAATGTCTCTATTTTTAAAGTTCCTCATCATCTTGCTGCCAGCTCATGTGGTCCCCTTTCTTTAATGTGCTGGTGCCCAGGTTTTGGGATTGTGGCGAGTGCCGCCGGAGTAGAATTGTATGCTTTCATTTGGATTCTTTAACGACTTTATTTGCTACGCCTTGGCAGGGCTGAGAAGTTTGAATGGTCCAGGAACAAGCCAACGTGAGCATACCGCTCAGCTTAGACCCGTCCAGCAGTGTCAGCTGACCTACCTATTGCTTCTGGCGTCAACGCAGACAACTGGTCAGTTGACATTGATCATTGTTACTGTTGAACGATCTGAGCCAAACAATTCCTGCAGCAACAGTGGAGCTGCTGTGGTTTGGCTCTGCTTGTTTCTGGCCCCCAGCAGCCATTCTGTAGCCCACTGGGGACTTTCTCAGTAAGTTAAAGAGCCAGTCCAACCTTTATTTTGAGGCCTATATTTTGGTCAGGTACCTTACCGACAGATGGTAGCATATTAAGAATGCCATCCATCAGAAAGCGATTATGCTTACATTAATGTTCACCCCGGCCACTCCCCTCTTAACAGATGCAGCAGTGACAATAATAGACTCCAAAGTGTGGATCGCAAGTTGTGTTAATGTTTTCCATCACAACTTTAATGGACCATCCTTTTGCCTCCAGACATTAGCTACCTAATCAGTTGTTCAGTGCGGATAATGACTGAGTTGTCAGATACGATCACATTAATAACAATTGTTGCGTGGTAAAATATTTAAGCGAGCGAGGGGAGAGACAAGTTTATAAATGACTTTGGATTAGCATCTACACAGCTCAACACACAACATTTCAAGCAGCTAATGTCTGCTCTCCCAGCTGTTTCTTTCCAGACTTGTCTCTGTTAGGTACCATACAATAAAATCTCAGGCAAGAAGGTCTTGCAGTCAGCCGGGCTTACCTGCCTTTAGGCAGTCTGTCCAACATGCTGAAATCTTCTTCCCAGCCATAATATCTACTGTGCTCTTGAAGTCCTGTCATCTGCTAATCAGCATAGCCTACAGTGATATGACATTGATAAATATAGGAAGACGTATGGCACATCAGCTGAAGTACAGCCCTTTGTTACAGGTGAAACACAAGTAATACCAGTAATAGGTATATTTAAAGTTATATTATAAATTCTTGATCCAGGATCAGTTACCACAATTATTTGGGCCTGTTTAGGGATTATATATATATATATATGTGTGTGTGTGTGTGTGTGTGTGTGTGTGTGTGTGTGTGTGTATAAATGATACCAAGTCCTGAGATGCATTAAGCCTAACAAGATCTCTGCTGGACTGGAACAAAGGTATATTTCTGTCTGTCTGGTACATTTTTATCCCATCCTTTCTTTAAGGAGCTTTGGTCAGCCTGCATGGTTCTCCCTTCCCCATTTTATCCTCACAACAACCCTATGAGGTAGGTCCGACTGAGTCAATGCGACTGGGCAATTATCCAGCGAGCTTCATTGCAGAATGCATCCTCTCCTCTTTTGCAAGTCAATCGTCATTTCAGGTCATCGGTACCTCCCTCTCGTTTATCAGCATCTCCCAGTGCCCTGTTTGGAAGTTTAGATCGCTATGTGAGGCCATGGATGTGTCTTTCAGATGTAGAGCTGAAGGGTAAAAAACAAAACAGTAGCAGGTGCCATGAAGATATATGCCTTGTACCCTGGACCATTCAAGTTCTGATTGTTTGACTCACTATAAGGCAGCTTCTTCTGTATGTGTAGCTGTGTAACAGAAGAGCTGGCAGTACTCTGAACAGCCTTCCAAAGGCTAGCGCCAATGGTCCTTCCAAATCTCAGTTGTATGCTACTGTTGGATGCCATGACTTTGGGCAGACAGTGCCATT
This sequence comes from Euleptes europaea, assembly GCF_029931775.1. Taxonomy (NCBI): domain Eukaryota; kingdom Metazoa; phylum Chordata; class Lepidosauria; order Squamata; family Sphaerodactylidae; genus Euleptes; species Euleptes europaea. The sequence continues at coordinate 62,579,136 of NC_079320.1, read as the reverse complement.
AACCACATTATTATCCTCCAGTCGAGGTGGCCCATATGCTCAGCTTCTGATATTGGTAAATGCTTGTGCCGACAGTATAAACAGAAAAGGCAATGGTGTTCATTCAGGCAGCAAAGCTTAAGAAATTAAAGTCTTTAATATTGTTCTATCAATTCAATTTAGACAGTGAACTGCGTATTCAGAGTGCTTTTCCCCACACTAATTGGATACTTTTCAAAGGCTTAATTACCATTTAAAAATTACTTTTGTATCTTGGATAGACAGAGCAATGTTACTAACTTGAACAATGCCTATAAACATTGTCAGTGTGGGAGTGGTATTTTTGGGTTTTATGGCTATTGACTGCGGCAAGAAAGTTTCACATTCCATGGGGACCAATGATATCATCACTAATAAACACGAAGATTAAATATTGTTTAACTTTGATGCAATGGAACCAACTAAACCTAAGGCTCCGGTCTTATGCACCCTTTTGCAGAAGTAAGCTTGAATGAAAACAGTTCCACTTATTTCAAAGTAGCTTGGTCTGTTACCCATTCTAGACATTTATGATATGTACATTTGATTCCCAGTTTTACGTGAATATGTAGGAAACATGGAGTGGCATAGCAGAATCATGAATGGGAAATACAAATGACAATGTCATATCTCTCTCTCTCTCTCTCTCTCTCTGTGTGTGTGTCTGTCTGTCTGTCTAGTCACATTTTTATCTGGCCCTTCCTCTGATGAGCTCCAGGCAGTGTTCCTAATACATGGTTCATAATACATGTTCAGTGTAAGTGAGCTATTAGAACACTGGTTCCCAACCGGGGGGCCGTGGACCCCCAGGGGTCTGCAAGAACTAAATTAAGGTCCACGAAACAAAGTTATAAACCCATAATAAATTAATATTTTCAATTAAAAGTTCTCTGTTATAAAAATATATATTCAAATATTATTCTAAGTTTAATGTTTAACTAACAGTTATGATTAAAGTTTATTTTCAAATTCTCGGAATTTTTATTTTGAACCTTGGGGTCCCTGCACCGAACAAAAAAGTCCTAGTGGTCCCTGGTCAAAAAAAGGTTGGGAACCACTGCATTAGAAGAAGAGTTGGTTTTTATATGCTGACTTTCTCTACCACTTAAGTAAGAATCAAACCGGCTTACAATCACCTTCCCTTCCCCACGACAGACACTCTGTGAGGTAGGTGGGGCTGAGAGAGCTGTGACTAGCCCAAGGCCACCCAGCCCAAGGCTTCATGTGGAGGAGCAGGGAAACCAACCCAGTTCACCAGATTAGCCTCTGCCGCTCATGTGGAGGAGTGGGGAATCAAACCCGGTTTTCCAGATCAGAGTCCACCGCTCCAAACCACCGCTCTTAACCACTACACCACGCTGGCTGTCCATTAGTGGTTGGGGAGGAGGGACCATAGGTCACGGGAAGACTGTGCAAAAAATTCAATTGCAGGCACCTCCCATTCAAAAGGCTTCCAGCATCTGGGACGGCAAAGATCTCTACCTGAGGCTGTGTAGAGAGATGCTGTTAGAGCACATAGCATTGGGCCAGCGGGCCGACTCAAAATAAGGCCGCTTCATATATTAGATTTTATTCCATTCTGGCTGCTTCCCTGTTTTCTTATTGTATATCAAGCCTGCCTTTCCCCCTTATTTGCCTGGGAAGAAGAAAATGTGCATATTAATAAACATTTTTAACTCAGAGACGAATACGACTACGTTGATATTAAACCTAGATAGGTATTGCTTTTGCACAGCAGGTTGCATTAACAAAATTTCAGTTGGCAGTTAAAAGAAAAGAAGGGATTCTCTGTTTGGGCGATGAACTGAAAACTGCCACATCTCCTCCACAGTATGGCAGGCAGACACCTGAGCAGGACAGACGAGCGGAGTGCCTCTCATTAAACCAGCTTCAGCCAGTGATTGACTGTATTCCTGATACTGAAGAGAAGCGGGAACAGACCAGAGCTATTACAGGGAGGTGTCCGAGGATGAACAATGTCATGTAATGAGGACATTCTTTCCCTGACAGCAACTGTCTCCTTGTACCGAAGACAGAAAGTATCAAAATTGGTTCCTGTTCAGCTCTGACAACCAATGTGGGACGACTCAGATTAAATAATATCTCACTCTGTGGCAGTGCCTTGATTCCTTTGGTACCCGTCACAGAGTAAAGTGACTGCCAGCGAAAGCTGACGTGTGTGAGCAGGATTTAGTTAATGATGCGCATTCGTGGAGACGCGCTGGATGTCCTTGGCCCAGGGTGGCAGCCACGCTATCCTAGGCATTCCTGTTCCAGGTCTGAAGACACTTCCATTGTGAACTGTGACAGGGTTACTCTGCAGGTGAACTCTGCTTGCATTCTTGAAGCCGGATATCGGTACTGCGCTTCAGGTCAGGATGTTCCCTTGCCAGTCAACCTGGCTAACCTTGCCCAATTGGAACTGTTTATACGAATCCTGCCGGGCTGCAAGTCTAAACATCATTGGGATTTGAGAACACTCACTGAGTTTTGCTTGCAAAAGGGACGAACAGGGCAGACAAGGATGTGAAGGGCAGACGGCCTAATAATAAGGGGTGTGAAGGGTAGAGGCTAATAATGATGCCATGAGAGACTGCTTTGCTTTCTCACCTGCTTTCATCTTTAATAAATTTACATAAAGGATGTGTGGCTTCAAGTCCACTTATATTTTCTTGTCTTTTTTTAATTTTTTTTTATTGTTTTCTAATTAGATCACATTAACGTCAATCCTGCCATCAACAGAATCATACAACATAAACCATTTTTCTCTAATCATTATAGTTCTTACTTATTGACTTCCCCTCTCCCTCCTCTATCTCTTTAGTATCTCTATTCTCCCCTTTGCATTCAATTCTAATTCATTATACGGTATGTCATTTATATATTTAATTACATATCTCATGGTCTTAAAAACTAAGTTTATCATTATTTCTACCGTACTTTAATCACTTGAATTAGCTCAAAACATAACCTTTGATACTTCCCAAATTAATTTATACAATTTGTTGTCCAAGCCTCCCATTCTCCCACAAATTCCATATTTTGCTTCTGATTTACTAATGCTGTAAGTTTAGCCATTTCTGCTAGTTGCAACATTTTATTTATCCAGTCAGTCTTATCCGGCACCTCTGTCAATTTCCATTTTGCTGCATATACCAATCTTGCGGCGATGGTGGCATATATTAAAAAGGATCTCTGAGTCAAAATTGATTCCGGTATAATACTTAACAACATCATTTCCGGAGTTTTAGGGATTTTTTTTGTAAGATCAGTCTTAGTTCATTGTAGATCATATCCCAAAAGTTCTTAGCTTTTTCACATAGCCACCAAACATGATGAAAGGAACCAACTTCATCTTGACATTTCCAGCAGTTTGGTGTCATTGTTTTATACATTTTAGCCAACTTTTTTGGTGTTAAATACCACCTATAGATCATCTTGTAAATATTCTCTCTTAACGATTGAAAGTATATATTTCATGTCTCTTGACCAAAGTCTTTCCCATCTATTCAAAGGAATATTGTAACCCAATGTCTGTGCCCAAGTTATCATCGTAGGTTTAACTTGATCTTGTTCTGTATATAATATCGACAACATCTTGTACATCTTTGAGATTAGATGGTCATTATTCTCCAATAACGTTCGTTGTAGAATTGATTTGTCTTTGGTGAAACCTATTTTCATATCGTGTTTATATACAGATTTTATCTGATGATATTGGAACCAGGTCAAATGTTCTTTTAAATCTTCCTGATCTTTTAGGGCACATTTATTATCTTCCCATAACAGAAGATCCTGGTAAGTTACAAATTGAGATGGTCTCAATGGTCGTAATGTTAACATTTCTTGTGTAGAGATCCATAAAGGCGTTCTGATTTCTAAGAGATGTTTATATCTTAACCAAGTTTTTATTAAAGAGGATTTCACAATATGATGTTGAAAAGCCGTATGATTTTTAAGTTTATCATACCATAAGTAACCATGCCACCCAAATCTATTATCAAAACCTTCTAAATCCAATAAACATATTTTATATTTTCTGTTGGTTCATTCGTGTGGGAATTCTCCCCTTTTTCTGGCGGAAAAAAGACTGGCTTGTTTAAGGTAAGTGGGAACAGCCACTAATTGGAAGCTCTTGCCCCTGAACTGCCGTGTCTCCACAAAAGGACAGACTGTGACACCATGCACTCTTTCTTACAGCCTACTTCAGAAGTTGTCATGAGAACAAGGTGGAGCAAGGAAAACCTGTCATGAGAACGAGATGGAGAAAGGAAAACCTTTTCTGGAGGAAAGGTAGGGTTCCCATGTGATGCATAGCCTGAGTTTAGTGCAACCTGCTTCTGAATAGGCATGTTTAGGATCACATTGGCTGGATCCAGGCTAAATTTTCCAATGGCAGAATGGCACTTTCCCACCTCTAGAGTTGCCAGCCAGCAGGAGAGTGAGGGGGCAGGGACCTGATGTTGCTCCAGTTGTACAGTGTCACTTGTGAGCACAAACCTGTGAGTGACATTACCATGTTGGCATGACACTCTGGGACCCCCCCCCCCCAACTCTATAGTTTTACCGTAGAGTTTTGAGTGAATCTTAGAGTGTTAGACTGATGATGCAGTGATGTCACTTCTGGGTTTGTCCTGGAAGCAATGGCCATTTTCCCTGCCCATTTTCCTCTTGCTGCCTTGTTGAGTGGCAGAAGGGACAGCAGGAGATCTGGTAAGCCCACCTGCATTGCCCTCCCACTTCAGCCCACTGATTTATTTATTTATTGGACTTCTATCTTGCTCTCCATCCAGGCTCTCTATCCCAGCCGAAGCCGGGTTCAGAGCTGTATTTATTTATGATGTTCATGGAATGCTGTTCAAGGGGGATAGGGGACAGTGAAGAACAACACAATGGGGTGTGCAGCAGGAAGGGGGAATTGGAAACTGCCAGATTAGTCTGGATCTCATGCTCTGTTAACATGGTAAAACTGCAATGGATAGTGGGAGATACTCTGCTGGGCAGTCTTTGCATTCAAGGTAAGACAGGTTTTGTTCAGTTGTAATGAAAAACAAACAAACAAACAGATCTGCTTTAAACCTGTTCCACATTGCCAGCTATAACAAGAACGGAAGGCTACAAAGCCAATCCAATGATTTCCCTGTAAAGCAAAGTAGACCTTCTCAGAGTCAACGTTACCTTTACCTTTTTAGGGGCAAAAGAAAATAGGATGGCTTGTGCAGGTAGGTGTTGCTTCTAATTGTTAGAAAGGAAATGACTTCTCCTTAGGAATGCCTCCTGCTGCCTCGATGGCATTTGCCAAGGTGTCTATTTGTTTGGCTTCCCATTGTGTACCAGCAGGCGCGCTAAACCACACCACTGATCATCATCTTACTTCCTGCTGTCTGGTGTATGTTTCAGCAGGAACAGACCACAACCGTTATCATCTGATTCCTTCTGGGATGATTCTAATCAGAGCAGTCTGATGAGCAGAAGGCTGGGGATATGTTAGGGACTCTGGTCTTATGAATCTTGAGAGGGATGCTGGCATGCTGTGGCAACAGATGTACACCATCACAGGAGAATCTGCTGCAAAATGCAGGAAGCCTAAGCAAACAGGGAAGATATCCGTGAAAAAACGCAAAGTGAACAGTGCCAGTCAAGTTTCTCTCACTTATCAGTGGCATAGTTATCAGGGCAAGTTGTGAGGAGCTGTTAGAATTCTGGGGAAAGACAAATTTCTTTTGAATTACACTTAGGAGTAGCTTAGAAAGTAGGCGGATGTGTTTTACTGGGTCTTTGGTCATTTATGCATGAGAGTTTGACCTGAGGTTTGTTGCTCGCCTGACCCCCACTTTCCTGTTGGGAATAATAATACTGAATAGCACTCCAGATACCCAATTATACCTGATAAATACTTATAAGGTATTTTGTGTGTGTGAGTATACACACACGCACGCACACCCAGAGTCTAGATATATTTGAACGCACATCCTTAGGATGCAGTTCTCTGAAACACATACTAGTGATCTTTCCCAAGAAATGGACAGATAGTGAAGATTGTTAGGAGTTTTCTCAGGTGCACTCTTTATTCACACAGGGCCAAATCGGTTTGGCTACTGTCTCACCCTAGGAACATGCTATGCAACATGCTCAGCTTCCATAGCAAATAGACAGAGAAAGTGTTGCCTAAAATTTGAAAATGTGAAAGCCAGTTTTCAAGAAAGAAGTACTCTGGACCCTGTGATAAACCTCCCCCACCCCCAAGCATTATAAGAAATATGTCTGTATAATCTTCTGAATTTCTTAATCTTTATAGTCCTTTGAATTGCCATAGGAATCCCTATATGACTGTCATTTTCTAAATTGTCAAACTGGCTCTACAAACAATTTTTCATCATTGTGACTTTGGCTTTTATTTTTATGCCAACAATACAGTTATGGCTGTCTTTGAAATCCAAGATTATTCTATGTATTTGCTTTTGTACATTTTATCTTATGCCAATATAGGCTTTGTTGTTGTTGAAATCCAAGATTGCTGGGTCTTTTCTTACCTGGCAAGCATTAAATCACAAATGTTTCGAAACCCACATACAGCTGAATGTTGGTAAGATGAAGATTTGCTGACTGGCTCCTTAAATTTTCCAAGTAATGCCAGTTCTATTTCTGGCCTTAAGTGACCTCCAATTCTACTTGAAAACGGCGTCTGGGGAGCTATCTTTCTCTAATTGTGGGTTGTTTCTTGTAGAGTTTTGTGTCTGAAAATAGGGCTGTCAATTCGGTTCGGTCCGAACTGAAAATCAACCGAATTTCCACTGATTCGGTGATTTTCAGTTCGGACGGATCCGAACTCAAATCTGGCGGGCAACCGGGGGGGCCGAATTCAGCGAGTTCGGGAGTTCACGAATAAATTCGGCCAATTTGGCCCCCCCTTCAGGGCAGCCCGCTGAAAGGCGCGGGCTGCCCTTTAAACTGATCTGCGCCTCCCAGCCGGGAGGCACAGATGAGTTTAAATGACAGCCCGCCCCCCTTCACGGCAGCCCGCTGAAGGGAGGCGGGCTATCCTTTAAACTCATCTGTGCCTCCCGGCCGGGAGGCACAGATGAGTTTAAAGGACAGCCCCCCCCCCCTTCACGGGAGCCCACTGAAGGGAGGCGGGCTGTCCTTTAAACTCATCTGTGCCTCCCGGCCAGGAGACACAGATGAGTTTAAAGGACAACCCCCCCCCCTTCACGGCAGCCCACTGAAGGGAGGCGGGCTATCCTTTAAACTCATCTGTGCCTCCCGGCCGGGAGGCACAGATGAGTTTAAATGACAGCCCCCCCCTTCACGGGAGCCCACTGAAGGGAGGCGGGCTGTCCTTTAAACTCATCTGTGCCTCCCGGCCGGGAGGCACAGATGAGTTTAAAGGACAACCCCCCCCCTTCACGGCAGCCCACTGAAGGGAGGCGGGCTGTCCTTTAAACTCATCTGTGCCTCCCGGCCGGGAGGCACAGATGAGTTTAAAGGACAACCCCCCCCCTTCACGGCAGCCCACTGAAGGGAGGCGGGCTGTCCTTTAAACTCATCTGTGCCTCCCGGCCGGGAGGCACAGATGAGTTTAAAGGACAGCCCGCCCCCCTTCACGGCAGCCCGCTGAAGGGAGGCGGGCTGTCCTTTAAACTCATCTGTGCCTCCCGGCCGGGAGGCACAGATGAGTTTAAAGGACAGCCCGCCCCCCTTCACGGCAGCCCGCTGAAGGGAGGCGGGCTGTCCTTTAAACTCATCTGTGCCTCCCGGCCGGGAGGCACAGATGAGTTTAAAGGACAGCCCGCCCCCCTTCACGGCAGCCCGCTGAAGGGAGGCGGGCTGTCCTTTAAACTCATCTGCGCCTCCCAGCTGGGAGGCTCAGATCAGTTTAAAGGGCCCCCGCGCACCTTCAGGGAATCCCTGAAGGCGCGCTTCGGCCGAATTTTCCCCCGAACTCCGGATCCCCCCGAATTACCGGGGATCCGAAGCGGGGGAGTTCGGACTTCGGACCGTACCGACCCCACAAGGGTCAAATTCGGCCGAATCCGAACTGTACCGAATTTTTTTTTTTTGACAGCCCTATCTGAAAATAGCCTTTTATCATTGAAACCCAGCTAGATTGTTGGCATTTCTCTCCATTAGGGCTGTGGAGAGCTGGCCGTTCATGATTTAGATCTTTCAGATTAAATTACTGGAATTCTTCATTTACTACCCTTTCTGAAGCTCAACTGCTAAAGTAGCCCTGTTCTTGGTTGCTTAGATCAACAGTGCAACCCTCCTTAGATCAACAGTGCATCAGTTCTTGCTAATTTTACCATGGATATGTTAGTCAATCCAGCTGATATGGGGGTCATTCTTATTTTTATCTCCATGATCCTCCCCTCCAATTTCTTCTCAAATGGCTTTTTCAATATACGTATATATATATACGTTCAAAATCTAACGACATGCCTGTTTTATTGTACTGAAACGTTCAAGGGGCTGATGGGAAACGTGCTTCAGCAGCGTGTCTCCCAAACCATATTACAAGCTGGGCTTTGTTTATTCGGTAATTCAATGACCATACCACACGTGCAGAAAATTGTACAGGGCTTGGAATCCAGGATATAGAGAATGTAGTTTCCAGCTGATTAGGCTGCAGTGCAGATTTGAATAAATCTGGGATTGGATCGGAAGCCTTGATGCATTCTATGAGAGGCAATAAGTGACAGGTTTGGTGGCCATAATAGGAGCTAGGATCTGCTCTTAGATGCACGCTTTTGCTCCCAGTTGGACCGCCCTCCCTCCCTAAAGATAAGGTGTGATTAGCAGGCTACCATTTGAGCCGATGTAGGAATGTTTGGGGGGCCCATCCAATTGGCATACATGGGTCCCTTTTGTTCTTGCTTTGGATTATCCTGGGGTGGGCGTGTTTGTGTGTCTACAATGGCTGGTCATTTGACTGGCTAGGCAGGAACAGCGTTGAGTTGCTAGAGCAGGTAAGGCTAATTGCTGAGCGCATTGAGCCATCTAAGAATAGGGCTCTTACTAAGAAGAAGAGTTGGTTTTTATATGCCGACTTTCTCTGCCACTTAAGGGAGAATTAAACCAGCTTACAATCACCTTCTCTTCCCCTCCCCACAACAGATACCCTGTGAGGTAGGTGGGGATGAGAGAGTTGGCAGAGAACTGTGACTGGCCAAGGTCACCCAGCTGGCTTCATGTGTAGGAGTGGGGAAACCAACCCAGTTCACCAGATTAGCCTCCGCCGCTCATGTCGGGGAGTGGGGAATCAAACCCGGTTCTCCAGATCAGAGTCCACTGCTCCAAACCATCGCTCTTAACCACTACACCATGCTGGCTCTACCCATCATTGCCTTGAGTAGCTGGGTGTGTTGGGGTGGGGAAAAACTCTGTGTTGTCGAGCAGCTTCAACCAAGCCCTTAATTGCTGGAGTGGAATGGGGGGGGGGAGGAGGTGAGGTTTGACACCTCTTGGCACTGTTTTATGTGCAGCTCATGATACACGAGGCCAGAAGGAACGCTGGCTAAGTTTGGAACCAGAGTGGATATTCCTAAAATGCTGGTAGCCATGGTACAGTGGAAGATCTCCCCCATTATGTCCTGTCCTGTCCTCTATACACTGAGCCCTGGAACACGTTTCTGGCCAACATTTTTTCAGCGTCACAATTATCTTCTGATGTTGACAGATTAATCTATTTTCTATCAGATAAGGACCCATATATTTCCAAAAGAATGGCACTGTATGGCCTGGTGGCCAAGAAAATTAGGGTGAAGCAAACCATGAAAGGTGGTAAAGCTGGTTAGAGCCGAATGGGCATATTTTAAACTTTAATTTTTTGTATTCTTTTAATGATTCTGGTTTTGTATATTTTAACCAGTTGCTGTACTGTTTTAGATTGTAATGGCTTATGGCCTTATACAGTAAACATGACTTGAATTGACTTGGTAGCCATGGTAGGCTGCTTGTTTGCAGCATCTCACACTGTTGTAGGCAAGTTTTTTTCTGTTGCTGATCAGCCATTAATAATTAAATAAACTAGTTCACTGCGTACTTGTCTCTTGTGTCCTTATTTAGGGGTTTGGGTACAATCTCTGATTTTATTTTTATTAATCAAGGCAAGTTACTAGCCCTTAAAGCATGAAAGTGTCTAGCTTCAGTGCTCTACACATTTTTTTTTATTCCATCAGGTATACAAATAAGCAGATGCACTCAGATTTACATGTTGCAGACTTTTTAATCTCAGAGTTTACACAGCTCTCCTGTTCTATGTTATACATTTCTGAAAAGAATTTAACCTCCTTAGGTAGAATACTCATCACTAAAACTGAGAACTTGGGCTTTAATATTCAAAATCTCACATGAGTCACTTCTGCGAAGAAAACACATTTGTAACATTGGAAGTCTGTGAGTGTTCAAGTGACATTTAATAATCAAATTATCCTGAAGAACTTCTTACCACTCTGACAGTGCTCATGGTTTTATTTTTCTTTAACAGACTCAATTCCCTCAGAAGCCGCTGTTTTGCTGGGAGATGTTTTTTCATCCAGCTAGAAAAAGATTTTCACGGAGTAGGAATTGAGGGTTCATTTTGCACATGGCTTTTATTTCTGGCAATTGCCATTGGTAAAAGATAGAAAGGTCCTAGAAAATGATGGCCATATAAATGCTCTTCATATGCAGGTCTGGAAAGCTGTGAAGTTAGTTTTGTGGGCACATAATAAATAATGAGTTAACCTAGCGAAAAGGCCAAATAATGTGACTTGTTAAGGTGATGACTGTCACCCCAAGAGGGGATGAAATGTTATTACCTTGAATTTCTTTTGTCCTCCTTAAGATTGTGCATGGTTTTTTCCCCCCTAAGGAGAAGTAATTGAATGCTTTCGTTCTGTCTGAATTTGCTATTAGGGTTGCCAAACTCCAGGTACTAGCTAGAGACCTCCTGCTATTCCAACTGATCTCCAGCCGACGGAGATCAGTTCACCTGGAGAAAATGGCCGCTTTGGCAATTGGACTCTATGGCATTGAAGTCCCTCCCCTCTCCAAACCCTACCCTCCTCAGGCTCCACCCCAAAAACCTTCCGGCAGTGGCAAAGAGGGACCTGGCAACCCTAATTGCTACTGGGAACAGTACAACTGATGCTGGATTCTTGTGTATTGATGGGCACTTTCACACATGCTGAAAAATGCACTTTCAGTCCACTTTCAATGCATTTTGAAGCTGGATTTTACTGTGTGAAATGGCAAAATCCACATGCAAACAATCATTAAGGTGCATTGAAAGTGGATTGAAAGTGCATTATTGGGCATGTGTGAAAGCGCCTGTGGTTCTGAATAAGGCAAATGAGAATGTCTCTTGTTTAGAAGAAGTATGTAAATTGTTCTTTAGGTGCCCCCAAATCAAACTTTGGAATCTGGAATTCTCTTGCATGCTGAGAGTTGCTGCAGAACTGACAAACCTTTATGATTTCCCACGGGGAATAAATCCTTATTGTTATTATGTGCATAGGCACTGTGTGCTGCTTAGGAGCAATTGACACATGTCAAAAATTGTTGCCTTTGATGCCATTGGTTAAGAAAAGTGGTGTGTTCCCCCCCGCCCCGGAAAAGAAATATGAGAAGTGGTCCTTGTTGAGAACCTCACTTTATGACCAATCGTATGCGAAGATGATTTTTGTTCCATATCAATTCTCTCCCCACCCCCTCCAGTTCAAGTATCATGAGTAAAATAAAGCAACTTTTACAGCATTGTTGAAGTGGGGGCATCAGTGGCAGAGACAGATCATCTCCGATAGTTATTGGGTTTCCATCTCCCAGAATAGTAATGACAATGATGGGGATATTGCCGAAGCCCTGCAAAATAACAACATTGTTTTATTCCACATCAACCATTCTGTCATCTGTGAAGTGAAACGTTTTTCCTAGTGTTCAGACACAATGTTTCAAACAATCACTTTCTGATCATTTCTCTTGGCAGATCATTTATGGGATGAGAAAGTAAAGAGGGGGCGGGGGGGGGAGGGGATGGCAGAAGCTGAGGACTAAGCCCACACGGTTGATAGATATACTTCAAGTGATAATAAAAAAATGCTACGAGGGAAGAAAATCCAGCAAGGCCGTTTTCCATAGAACTAAACTGTTTTTCTTTAAAACCTTTAAATTAAACAAACAAACAACAACAACAACAAAACAGATTATTAGCAACCAGCAGAATTTTTGGCACACATAATACACAATCACAGGTAAGATAACACCCAGTTATTTTCCCCATGGGGACAGGATTCTGTAGTTTCCCTGTTGCCGATGCGACTGTGGATATATTGCAACAGCAAAGGGTCTTCCACATGGCAGGTTTCCCCACAGATTCACTGTCCCAGTCTCCACACAATGGCCATCCCCTTCCCCGCCAACAGGACTTTTCCAGTTTTTTTTAAGCAATTGGCAATTGAATAGCATGATAAATGTTGTAACAATCTGTGCAGATCGTTGGAAATGGTTTCTTTGCAATCTGTGCAGATTGTTGTAGCTTTCATTTAAAAAAAAATCTCCAGCTCCTTTCGTTGCAGAGATATTTCTTTCCCCTGATAGCTCCACAATGAAAAAAGCTAGAGATGGACCACACAGGGCTTTCAGTAGGCTAAAAAGCCTCTTCAATATGTAGTTTCTCTGACTGTAGCCTCACCCGGCTAAATTTATAACATGAGTGCAGCACTCATAAAGATAACAGCACAGACTTTTGTTTCCCTATGGAGTTGCGTTTGCAAATTACTTGAAAAAATAGAATCATTACTCCAATAGTTAGTCTTGCTTTTTCACTTGTATATATGAGCCTCGTGCTGCTTTTTTCATTAGTCTATACTATTTCAGCATAGGCTTCTTGTTTCCTTAGTACCTGGAGGCTGGCAACCCTAAACCCAGGGCAAATAACCTGTGTCAAAATGGCCCAAGGCTGTCTAAGTGATGGGATGAAGAAATTTGAAGTGAAGAAACAGTTGAGACTTGAGGCCCCAGAGGTGTCAGTATTACTCTCTATCAGGATATGCGTGAGTTCCCATTTAAGGCGTTAGATGGGATGTGCAGTATTCCCCACCCCCTGCTTGAGCATTGCATGCAAAGCAATTGAAAGAGAGAGAGAGTGCGCACTCAGTCAATATTACAAACTAAAAGCTTGCATACTGTATTGTTATCATGGTTGGTCCTACTAAAAGGTACTATGTGACTTTCCCCTCTTCTTTTTGGAGCCTACAAATTCTAATGACTCGCCTGTGTGAGTATTCTTGTGTGACAGAAAAGAGAAGGATGACCTAAAATTACCTTGCATATAGGGTTGCCAACTGCCAGGTAGTAGCAGGAGATCTCCTGCTAATACAACTGATCTCCAGCCGATAGAGATCAGATCACCTGGAGAAAAATGGCTGCTTTGGCAATTGAACTCTATGGCATTGAAGTCCCTCCCCTCCCCAAACCCCGCCCTCCTCAGGCTCCGCCCCAAAAATCTCCCGCTGGTGGTGAAGAGGGACCTGGCAACCCTACTTGCATAACACAGATGTGAATAAAACTGGGCTAAATATTTGGGCCTTTTATGCAAAGCTGTTTCCCTAGCAGTCACCCCCGACTGCTAGGGGGCTTTGCTTTGATTATGCATGCCTTTTTTGACCGTCAGAGGTCACCTCACTCTCCCTGCGCATTTTTGTGCATTTTGCCCGTGTTTTCTGGAGAAAACACGGGCAAAATGCATGCATAATGCCCTGCATAAAAGGCCAGACTGATTCAGTGTTTCGCTTGTTAGGTTCTGAGATAGAGATCTGTCTTTGAACATACATTTGAATTGAACTTTTCAAGGTTTCTAATGTGTTAGATTTAGTGGGCACTTAACAACTATGGTTGGACTTTACTTGCCCTTAATGATGACTGTATCTTCCTAGGAGGAAAGCAAGGTAAAAACTATAATTTCACAATTTTCAGATTGTATTCAAAGGGCAAAACGATGAATAGTTTTGTAGTAAAGGAATCTGACAGTGCCTCAAGAGATTTGGTTCCATTATCTGTCTGCGCTGCAGATCTCATTTGTGACTTCCAGTTGCTTCATTTCCTGAGCTGTAAATTATGGGTTATTATGGGTACTCCTCTGCTTTGCAGGGGCTCAAGATCTTTGGTCAGATGAGCTTGAAATAAAGGAAAGGAAAGGAGTTACTTTGCAGGGGCATTTTGGGAGAATAAATACTTGTAGCAGCACTGATAAGGACATGGTTATATAGGTGGACTAACAGATAGGACTACACTGGTAATTTGAGATGGTGACCTTTGGCATGGCGGACAACCCAACCAAGCATACTTCAATAGCCCAGAAATACTATGTGAAAGTTAGCTGAAATTTGGGAAAGCCAATCAGAGCAGCTGGAAGAGTTTTTAAAGGGCAGTGTAAGAAACTGAGATGTATGAGATTAGTTTTTAAACAATGACACTCTTGCCATTTTGTGAAGGCATTTTATCTATATTTCAACTACCTGGACTGGTCAAGCTAACCTCAGGGGTATTCCCTAACTTGAACAACTGACTTTTGCTGAGACACCTAGACTGGCACAAGTGTCCCTTCATTCCCATTACACTGCAATGGGTACCTTAGGGTTGCCAACCTCCAAGTATTAGCAGGAGATCTCCTGTTATTACAACTGATCTCCAGCCAACAGAGATCAGTTCCTCTGGAGAAAATGCCTGCTTTGGCAATTAGACTGTATGGCATTGAAGTCCCTCCCCTCCCCAAACTCCGCCCTTCTCTGGCTCTGCCCAAAAAACCTTCCACCAGCTGAGAAGAGGGACCTGGCAACCCTAGGGTGCCTCCAGCCTCACTGCCCACTCCCCAGCACTGCCACTGGCCGCATTGCATGGGTCACTTCTGATGTAGCCTCAGACCAGGGTCCCCTGTGAGCTATGCCAAGTAAGCCTCCCAGGTTCCTCATTGGCCACTCAGTTACAATTATGCACCAATAATTCTTCCAAACCTCCGCTCCCTCACTTAGCAAAGGGGTCTGTGTGTTTATACTGGCCTCCCCATACTTCTACAAGTCCACTCCCTCTTAGTTGTATTCTGCCCTCTGTAATGTTCCAAGCTCCTGTTGCTGGCACAGAGTTTCCCTGGTTAGTGCTTGGATAATATCCATTAAGATGAAAAATTGGAAAGCCACTATGTCAGATTAGGGCTAATGGACTTCATACCCATGAGAAAATAAATGAACAAGTGAGTCAGACCATTGGTCAGTTGAGGTTAGTATTTCGTGCTTTGGCTGGCACTGGCTCTCAGTTGTTCCAGGTCGAGATCTTTCTCATCACTTACTACCTGACCCATTTAACTCAGGGCCCCTCAACGTTGGCCTTTTATGCATGGGTTGTTTACGTCACCATCACCCCCCCCCCAAACTACTTTGGGGCTTTGTTTTCATTAGGCACATTTTCTCAAACCTTTAGAAGTCTCCTTGTTTTCTCTTCATGACCCTGCTGGTAACCCTACAACAGTCAGAGATTGCCTTGCTCTCTGCGTTCACTTCTGGGCATTTTGCTTGGGTTTTCTGGATGCTGGCGAAACACGAAACCAGAAAACGCAGGCAAAATGCATGGAAACGTGTGGGGAGAGCAAGGAGACCTCTGATGGTCGGAAAAGGCATGCATAATCAAAGCAAAGCAAAAGTGTTTGGCAGTGTGACTGCGAGGAAACAGCCATGCTTAAATGGCCTTTCCTTTCCCCCAATCGTGCCCTTTTGGAGCTCTTAGCTCCCTCCTGCCTCTGTAAACTCCAGCCACCCAATGAGCAGCTTGTAGGGTTGCCAGGTCCCTTTTTGCCACTGGCAGGAGGTTTTTGGGGCAGAGCCTGAGGAGGGCAGGGGAGGGACTTCAATGCCATAGAGTCCAACTGCCAAAGCACCTATTTTCTCCAGGGGAACTGATCCCTATCTGCTGTATAACAGTTGTAATAGCAGGAGATCTCCAGCTAGTACCTGGAGGTAGGCATCCCTAGTCTGGTCTCTTCACTTCTGATGTTGCACATCATATTGCCTTCCCTCTAAAGTTCTTTCCCCTGTCTTATAAACACTCAGAGCCGTGTTAAATGCAACTGTTGTTTGCACCTTGTCATCTAGAGAGGGAGAGAAAGGGGGTGGGGGTGGGGAGACAGAAAAGCTTTTATGTTAATAAAGCACAGTGGGGAGAGGGAAAGCTAGAACAAATCTCAACATATGCTGAGAAACAGCTGAGTGAATCGAGAAACATTGGGAGACTCTCGAAGCATTAAGAACCAGACAAATAATGTGTTTATTGTTTTTTTGAAAATATTTAATTTGGTATTTATGGGATTGCTTGCAGGGACTCTCATCTGCCTCACCATATGGAGACTTTCTGCATGCATAAAATGAAGTGGAGGGTAAAAAGAAGGGAAGAGAGTCAGGCTTGAAAAAAATACAGTGCTAATGTTCAATGGTGTGATTCTCCTGCTGAGATAAATAGCTGTTAGAGTAAATAAGAGCTGTCCCCAATTGTTGTCCCCCCACCACCCCGTTGCACCTTCGGGGCATTATTGAAACTCTTAAGCCGCTGTGTACGAACACTCAATTGGAGGGAATAATGGAAGTGGCTTTTCCCCCATAGCACTGCAGCCGCAATGGCTGCAAAGAAGCAGCCGAAGAGGCAAATTCGGGGAGGGGCCGTGGCTCAGTGGTAGAGCCTCTGCTTGGCATGCAGAAGGTCCCCGCTTCAGTCCCTGGCATCTCCAGTTAAAGGGACCAGGCAAGTAGGTGATGTGAAAAACCCTGAGACCCCGGAGAGCCGCTGCCAGTCTGAGTGGACAATACTAACTTGGATGGACCTTGATGGTCTGATTCAGTATAAGGCAGCTTCATGTGTTCACGTGATGACCAAGAGAACAGAAGGAGCATTGACCGAGAGCAGCTTCCCAGAGACCACGCTGTAACTCCACCTCAGCAATTCAGTGAAGCTGAATTGCCTGCCTGCATTTCATAGAGGGTGCCAGCAAGAGGGTGGTAAGTGCTCCTTCTCTGGAGGTTTTTAAGCAGAGGCTAGATGGCCACCTGATAGCAATGCTGATTCTATGACTGTAGGCAGTTCATGAGAGGGAGGGCATCTTGGCCATCTTCTGGTCACTAGGGGTGTGTGTCTGGGAGGTAGTTGTGAATTTCCTGCATTGTGCAGGGGGTTCGACTAGATGACCCTGGTGGTCCCTTCCAACTCTACGATTCTATGATTCTAAGAGGATCATGGCCTGAGAAATCTGCCTACTACCCTTCTCTTTTGAAAAAACTTGTAACCTTCAGCCTGACGAAGAACTCTGGTGAGCTCGAAAGCTTCCACAATGTTTTGTGTCAATTTGGTCGGCCCTAATAAAAGGGATGCCACAGTTTGTTCTTGCTTACATAGGATTTTTTTGGTGAGACACCCCCCCACACACACACACTTTTAAAGAAAAACAAACACACTCATTTTCTGAAATAGCAAGGAATCGTGTGGCAGAAAGGGTACGTAAGCATCTTTGCCAGTGTTCCCGTCACTGTGCTTCCCTCTCACAGAAAAGTGTTTATCTCTTCGCTCTGTGTTTCTTCTGCTACCAGCTCAGAATGTCTTTATTTACACAGGCAAAGACTGCTAACAAACAGGCTAGTTTGGCAACTGGTCTGGTTTTCTGCGTTTGCTGTTTGTTTTGAATTCTTGTTTCAATTGTTTAGAAGGCGGTTTTTAAAACTCGCGTCTACAGTGGCTTTATGGTTTTTCAACGCGGAGTACTTTGGGGGATAAAAACGTAATTCACACATATTCTAAATGCATTAGTGTTTTGTTTGGCAGGAGTGCGCATGGTCTCGTACAGCTCAACGAAGAGACAGCTATCCTGGAAAGAACAAGGAACAAGGAACAATTGGGAAAACTCACTTGGCCTCCCTCTCTGACCGTGGATTGTCATTTTCTTCATTGACAAGCCTGGGTTTTGTCCTATTGTGTGCACTGGGAGGTAGTGCTTGGCTTCAGGTAAGGAATTAGTGTGATCTGATAGTTCCCTTGAGGAACTATGAATCTGACTTGAAGCAGTACTAGATCAATGATTAATGACAAATTACCAGACCGTGGATTTTATAATGGGATGTGATTGAACATGGGGCTGAAGAAAACATCTTGAAACGGCCGTCCCCCAGCTCATTCTTTTTGGATTATACCATTCATTGGATATCCTACTTAAATTGGACTTTTCAACCATACCATAAAGAGAAATTGTATATTTGCATCTATAACACAAAGAATATTTGTACACCTGTATGGTTGACATTAAGTGAATCTTATATATATGTATTATATTAGAAGGATAGTACTTGTGTTGTATAGCACTTGTTGTAATTTGTCCTAATCACTAATAATAATTTTGTAATTTTGAACCTTGACTGTGCTGATTTCCAAACCTATTAGGTACAAGCATAGTGATGCCTGTATTTGTTTAATCTGTTAGTACCTGGAGGTTGGCAACCCTAGGTGGAGATAAGGAAATAATATGTTAGGGACAGGGGCTCAGACTTCTCAATTTCTTGGTGGGTGGAGAGGCTGAACCTTGTCCAGACCCATAATTAGTACTCTATATTAAATTATTTCAATATGAAATTATTTATATTTCCAAAAACCATGTGCCATCAACAATTACTCATGCGGTTTAAAAGTATACTTTCCCCACTCATAATAGTCTGAATCTCAGTCAAAGAAAGAAGACTCTTTAAGAGAGGAAAGATGTCATGAACTCCCTCACTAAGACAAGTTAAGTAAATATTTTGTTTGTGCATGAAAGGAAATACATCCCCCCTTTTTCATAACAACTTAGGCTGAGTGTGTGACTGACCAAAGGTCACATAGTAGTGTGCTTAGTGGCAAAGTGCGGATTTGAACTCTGGTCTCCCTAATCTTAGACCAACACTGAAACAATGACACCACTCACATACTGGATACTCTACAAATCTCCTAGTGTATTTCAGAATCCACAGTACTTACTGGCTTCTCAGATATCCTGACCTGAAAATATGGGAGCAGTTGTTTAGTTGAAGGAGGGTCGAGGACAGCAGAATCACTTCACTTTCCATATTTGAGGAACCAACCTTATCTACCCTCCAATATGCAGACACACCAAGAAAAAATGGCTAAATAGATAAATATTCCTGTCTCTTTCATCGCCCCTCTCAAAGCTGCAAATCCCAGGATACCACCTTAATTTCTAGCATGCAAGCCACAGGCCTTTGCTCTAGGGCTACCAGATACCAGGTAATGGCGGGCAATGGCCCGCCAATTAAGGGGGCTGCCTGCCACCCCTCAGCTGGCCAGCAAGTCAGTTCCGGGTTTTCCCCAGAAGTGACATTATTGTGCTGATCAGCTCCTCCCAGCCCCACCACAATGAAGCTCCCGCTGGTGGTGAGGGGGGCCTCGGCAACCCTACTCTGTTCCCCTGCACAACACACACAAACACATGAAGCTGCCTTATACTGAATCAGACCCTTGGTCAATCAAAGTCAGTATTGTCTACTCAGATTGGCAGCAGCTCTCCAGGGTCTCAGGTAGAGGTCTTTCACATCACCTTCTTGCCTAGTCCCTTTAACTGGGGATCAAACCTGGGACCTTTTGCATGCCAAGCAGATGCTCTACCACTGAGCCATGGCCCCTCACATGGCAAAAGGCAGAAATATTCTGGGGTGCTCCTTGTGGCAAGTAAATCTCCCAGTGTCTCAGAGAAAGAAACATGGAGTTGGCAGCCTCTGTGCAAGTAAAGAGAATTAGACTGCACAGTTTTGGCTGGCAGAGCAGCAGTAATGTTAGGAGGCTGTGGAAAGGATTTTCAAAGACATGAGGTCCAGGAATTCAGGGTGAGTCCAGGTCGAGAATCTATGGATTTCTTGGCTCTGACTGAGTTATGGGCGGGGAGAGGCTTCCCAGAAAGGTGACAAAAGCAGATTGCATTCAGGCAGCGTGGTCAAAAGGGCTGGCAGGGTGGAGGCTTCCCCCATTCCTGGTGCAGGCTGATAAGCTAGGAGGCATTCAGGGAAGGTCAGCAAAAGGGAATCAGCTCACCTGGTGGCTTGGTAGTGATTGTATTTTGTTCTCAGGAAGACTTGCATTTGCTGATGAGATTACTTTGATAGACCAAGGGCTGGCTTTGCAAATACCTGGGGCAATGGGTAGGCCTGCAGTTGTCCCATCCATGAATCAGTCTCCTGCCCAAGGTTTTGGCCACTCATTAGCATATCCTGAGGAGAGTGTTGACCTCTCCTTCACCAAAGCAAGGCTTTGCTATCTACTAACATGGCTGCCAAGTAGGGTTGCCAGGTCCCTTTTTGCCACCAGTGGGAGGTTTTTGGGGCGGAGGCTGAGGAGGGTGGGGTTTGGGGAGGGGAGGGACTTCAATGCCATACGGTCCAATTGCCAAAGCGGCCATTTTCTCCAGTTGAACTGATCTCTATTGGCTGGGGATCAGTTGTAATAGCAGGAGATCTCCAGCTAGTACCTGGAGTTTGAAAACCCTACTGCCAAGGCAAATGTATCCCAGATGGAATTAGGGCAGACAGCACACATCTAGGTAAGTTGGGAGTCCTTGGTAACACCTACTCCCATAGCTAAAGATGAAATGGAGACGGGGCCATTTCTTTTTCTAAGGCAGGGCCACCAGGACACAGTAATAATGCAGTTATTAGTATCCTGTCTATGAAGACAAACCATAATTCTCTTAATCCCGTGTTGGCGAACCTATGGCACGGGTGCCACTTCCGGCACTCGTAGCCCTCTCTGCCGGCACGCGTGGTTCCTCCAAGCCGCTGGCCTTTCCGGCTCTGCCCTGCCCCGGATGTGGGAGGCTGTAGCCCAGGGGTGGGGAACCTCCGACATCATTGGCGGTGGCCCCCGGACTCTCCCACAGAAGCTGCCGCCATTGCTGCCACTGGTGCATGCGTGGCCGGCCAGGTGGGTGGGAGAGCGGGGAACAGAAGCCGAGCGCCCACACTCGGCATGGCCGGCAGCTTCTCCGGCGCCCTCTGTGCGGGTGGAGGGGCGTGGCTGGCCGGTGGGTGCGAAGGAGGCGTCCTCTGCCCTACCCTGCTCGCCTCTCACAAGCCTGCCGCCGCTGCCACGCCCCACTGAGTGGCAAATCCAAGGCAAAACCTCCCATGCATAAATGGCCTCTTTCTTTTTGTCTCCTTTTCTTTCCCTACTTTTCTTTCTCTCCCTTGCTCCATTTCCTTCTCCCTTTCTCTCTCTTTTTCTTTCTTTCTCTCCCTCCCTTCCCTTTCCTTCTCCCTTCCCTTCTTTCCTTCCTTCCTTCTTTCCCTCCAGCGGCTTCTCCAGCGCCCTCTGGGTCTGTGCGGGCGGAGGGGTGTGCAGTCCTATTCCATCTTTGAAGTGCCCACAAGCCATCCTTCAAACACCTTTCCATTTGTCTTGATATGTAGAGAGAAAACACTAAGGAACTGGTTGCCAATCTCCAGGTACTAGCTGGAGATCTCCTGCTATTACAAGTGATCTCCAACCAATAGAGATCAGTTCCCCTGGAAAAAATTGCCACTTTGGCAATTGGACTCTATGGCACTGAAGTCCTTCCCCAAACCCCGCCCTCCTCAGGTGCCACCCCAAAAACCTCCCACTCATGGTGAAGAGGAACTTGGCAACCCTAGCCTCTCCCTCTGGGCCCCCTCTGGGGGTGGTATTCAGGTTAAATTGCCGCATTGGCACTCGGCGATAAATAAGTGGGTTTTTGGTTGCAGTTTGGGCACTTGGTCTCTAAAAGGTTCGCCATCACTGTCTTAATCCATTATTTGCATTAGATAGTTCCAGAGGGTAGTTATGTTGGCCTGCAGTAGGACAGCTGGCTTCGAGTTTAGTAGCACCTTAGAGACCAACAAGATTTTTGGGGTATAAGATTTAAAGAGTCAAAGCTTCCCTCATCAGATACCAACAAAAAGAGCTCTTGAAAGTTTATACCCCAAAAATCTTGTTGGTCTCTAAGGTGCTACTGGACTCAAATCTAGCTGAACTTACATCAGAATTTTATGTTGAAGACTACAGGAAATAACATTCTACAGTCCAAACACTGAGGCCTTCTGATTGCTAGATGGATTGATCTTTCCTTTCCCTATTCCATGTTCTCTCTCGCGCTGTTTCTCTTGTTTCTTCACAGCCAGTATTATTATTCACCAAAGACCTCCTCCCCCTCTTATCTTTACAAAAACAAACAAAAAACCCCAGCCCTTTGCCTCCTAGGAACTTGTTAAGTTGATACAGGACCGACTGAACTTGAGAACCTGACAGGCCAAGCAGCTTCATGACACTACCTGGCAGCCCTGTTGCCCAAATTAGAGCGCTTTGGTTGGGGGAATTAGCAATGGAAACTTGCAAGAGGTCGGGTAACCAGGATCTTTTGCCAGCATCTACGATGATAAGTCCCTTTTGGAAAATGCTTAGTAAAGAAGCGGCTTTTGAATGAAATGGAGTTTTTATTGTCAAAATAGTTTCAAGCACACACAGCAAAAACACATGGCCGATTCACACAAGAACCAGGAAATTAAAAGGGAGGAGGGGTGGGATAGTAAGAGTGAGCCCCGGGGCTGCATGAGGTAACTGATAAATAGGGTTGCCAAATAAGGGGTGGCTGGAGATCTCCCGCTATTACAACTGATCTCCAGTCGATAGAGATCAGTTCACCTGGAGAAAATGGCCGCTTTGGCAATGGGCCTCTATGGCATTGAAGTCCCTCCCCTCTCCAAACCCCGCCCTCCTCAGCCTCGGCCACCAAAATGTCCAGGTATTTCCCAACCCGAAGCTGGCAACCCTACAAAGAAAAGACTTGCCAGGGACAAAGATTCTAATTGCTTCTCAGATAGCCCGGACAAAGGTTATGATGGGTATGAGGTCATGTCAGGATGTGGCAGAATGTACATGGTAACTTGATTAATGACCAGTAATTGCTTTAGTATAGGCTCTATGGCATCACATCCTTGGAGAGCTCCCCTCTTCACACGAAACCTTGTCCTCCCCAAGCATTGCACCTAAATCTCTAGGAATTTCCAAAGCTGGAGTTGGCAACCATTGCTAAGCTCCCCTTGTGTATGTGTTAAGTGCTGTCAAGTCGATTCCGACTCATGGTGACCCTATGAATCAATGTCCTCTAAAATGTCCTATCTTTGACAGCCATGCTCAGATCTTGCAAATTTAGGGCTGTGGCTTCTTTTATTGAGTCAATCTATCTCTTGTTGGGTCTTCTTCTTTTCCTGCTGCCCTCAACTTTTCCTAGCATGATTGACTTTTCCAGTGACTCTTGTCTTTTCATAATGAGACCAGAATACGATAGCCTCAGTTTAGTCATTTTAGCTTCTAGGGTCAGTTCAGGCTTGATTTGATCTATAACCCATTGATTTTATTTTTGGCAGTCCACGGTATCCGTAACACTCTCCTCCAACACCACATATCAAAGGAGTCTACTTTCTTCCTATCAGCATTCTTCAATGTCCCCTTAATCTTAAACTCCCTTTAATCTCCATGAATTTCTAAAGCCAGACCTGGTAACTCTAGTCTTAAGGGAGGTTTATGTGTGAGGGCAAGAGGTGGCTGTTTAATCCACACTTTTTAATACAATTAGAAAGCAGAGCCTGGTAACATAACAGCATTGTCAAAGAAGTATCCCAACATGGGCCCATACGTCTACTACTTAATAGAAAATTTTTCCTAAGAAGAACCTCAGAATTGCCTTAAAATTACAGGTTCGTTTTAACAACCATATTTTAGGATAAGTTTTGTGGTTGTGTAAGAAAATGATGTTCAATATGCATCTCTATACTATCATGCTTACAAGGCCTGGGGTTCATTTGTCATAGATTGTGGTGGGTAATAGATCTGTAGCTTCCTTGCTGAATGAAAAGATAAAATTAAAGTGACTTGAGTTTTTCTCATGGATGTAAGGGCACTTGAACGCACATTTCTTTCTTCACCTTATTTTGCTCTGTTTGCAATACATTCGGCAATCAAAACAGATTGCAAGAACAGTCAGGAAAAATAAGGGTTCTGCTTCCAGTAGCGATGTCAAAAATTGACCAAATGCATTTTTGTTTCTTTAGATGATTCAGAGATGAACTCTTCGTTATATTTCATGTTTTAACACACAAATATATTGTCAACATTGTGATATTTAAATATGGTCAATTTCACAAAGGAGCTGTGTGACAAAATTAAGACTTACCGGTTCATGAAACACAAGGAATCCTAGTAAAAATATTTTTCATCCTGTATGTTCCTTCCTTCCTCCCCACCTTTATTGATGTTTTATACATTAAATACAGGAAGTGGATAGTAGTTTAAATAACTAGAATAACAGTCATTTTAGCCCAATCGTTCCTCACCTGGGACATATGATTAGGAGGGTTTTTTTCTTTCTTTCCAGAGGACATACTGCTTAGTAATTAGTGTTTCTTTGTGCATTCCTATTGCAGAATGTATTATCCTGTTACCAGGTCCTCCATCAGACCCCTGTTGGGCTGTCTGGAGAACATATTAAAGATTGCTAGCAACACACACATTCATTTGGCTCTAGGTAGATTTGACAGAGTGATTACTCTCATTAAACTGGCTATATTTTTGTCAGTATATAATGGGACTGTATGTAAAGTTCCCCAGTGACCATTTGGGATTTGCTGTTCTTTGGTATTTGTCTTTTGTATTACAGTTGACTTGCAATAATATTCCTAGGGTGGTTGTTGTACAAACGGCACAAAGGTGATTTTGTGTCATTCATTGGTGGCTAATCGTGGGAAGCGCTGCTTAAGAAACATGGATGAAAGTTGTTATGGGTGCTAGTTTTTGCTTGTTTTTCTGGGCTCTTGGGCAAGACAACCTCTGTGAGGTCCTTTGTGAGAGATGGGGCATGAGAACTAAGAATTGTGGCTTCAGGTACATGATGCAACATGCTTGCTAGCACTAAGCAAGTCTGGATGTGGACACTACCCAGAAGGAGACCACCTGGAATCCTTATAGAGCCGCTTGAAGTTCTATGGAAGGAAAGTGGAATGCAAATATCTTTCCTTTCCCTAGATTTAACAGCCATTGGCTATTCATCAACCGTTTCACATTTTTAAAAAAAATGGGAAATGAAATTTAATTTTTCCTTGACACTGTAAAGAGAAAAGTTGCCGCATCTCTCATGCAATTGACCGATCTACTTGACAGCAGTTAACGCAGCATCCACTTCTCAGAAAGTGTCTTTAGCTGTTTTATCCAGGGAGGAATGCAAATATAATAAATATGTTGTACCACCTTGCTCCTAATCTTCTATGGTGGGAATGATGATAGTATTATGGGTGGTTGCT
Source organism: Euleptes europaea (assembly GCF_029931775.1). Lineage (NCBI taxonomy): Eukaryota > Metazoa > Chordata > Lepidosauria > Squamata > Sphaerodactylidae > Euleptes > Euleptes europaea. The sequence goes on along the minus strand of NC_079320.1, from coordinate 62,553,760 downwards.
GCTCTTGGAGCCAAGACTTTGCTGCTCTTGGAGCCCTGAGGCTTGTTTTACTGCTTTGCCCTCTCTTCTTGATTATATTTCCATTGAAGTATTACCACTATTGTTGTTCTTAACTATTGTGCTTGGCAAATTTGGGTGCTACTTGAAGGCTTACACTCTAAAGGACAAACCAGATGTTATGGCTGCCACAGCTCTGACCCTTGGCCGTAATGCCATTTTAGAAAAGAATTTGGCCATTGAAAAATGCCGTGAGAGCTGTGCAGCTGGACCAGGTGATCATCTCTCTTCCCCCCATGCCTTTTCAAGTGCTGAAACAGCTGTGTGGGGGGTGTTCTGGCACTTTAAAAGGCACACAGACAGCAGAAAACAAGATTGCCTGGTCCTGCTACACTGCAGGCCGAATCAGGATCAGGCCCTTACAATATTTTTAAATGGCCTGAGGTCGCTTCTAAAATGGACCCATGGCTGCCGTAAAATTTGTTTGGCTGTAAGGGAGAGATAGGAGAGGGAATGGAATGGATAGGGGAGTTTACAAGCTCAGTAAAAGAGGTTAGCAATAAAAAAAATCCATCAGAGACAGGCTAAGAAAATAAGCCACAAAGCTGTTTGATAATCAAGAAAGATTACCAAAGAGGATGGGAAAGAATTTATCCCTGAGATCATTAGGAAGCGCAGGTGAATGAAGTCACTTAAAGATGAGAAGGAAAAATGTAAATGTAATATGGGAAATAAGTGGAAGCCTGTGAAGTTCACAAACCAAAGGGGTAACAAGGTCAAAGCAACACAAACAGAAAATAAGATGTGTAGCAGCACTCATAACAGAATCAAGAGGATAAAGGATAGGGTAAAGGAAGATGAAAAGACCATCACAATAATCAAGATGAGAAATAAGATAATGTATAAGCATTTTAATATGTTTTTTTTAAAAAAAGGAATAAAGCTTTAAAAACATTGAAAAGATGGAAATGGAAAAGTTTGGCAAAAGTATGATTATGGGAAAATAAAACAGCATCAAAAGTAGCACAGCGAATACAACTAATGGTATGATTTCTGATGTATAATATTGGAACATATATTAAGACAACCATTATCTTAGCTCCATTTACCTGTCAGCAAAATGGGGATAATATATGGACAAATCATGTGAAGATTAAAGTGATAACTTAGGGAAGGGGCAATATTGCTGGACACATTCTTTGTAACAAACAAATGCCTCTAACAACAAAACACAGACATGATTCAGACAAATGTAAATCAAGTCTTATTGATATAAATAGAAGCCTGTGCTTAATTCTCCCACTAAAATCAATGGGACTTAAAAAATACTGTACTTAACTTTGGATGAATGATGCTTGTTAAAAAATATTACAAATCTTGAACAAATTTATTTAGTGGTTTAAAAGTAAATTGAGATTGCTTAGAGATGGTGGAAATTAATAGTCAATACCTGTAACCTGAAGTTCAACAGGAAATTAATACACACGCACAAAAACCCTGCCAAACTACACACACCATTGGCAATTAAAAAAATCATTACTGGGAACAGCAATAGGTAGGAGCCCCTTTAAAACAAATTCATTTTCCAGCACATTGTGATTTATGATAGATTTCAATCTGTGATTTGGTTTCTGAGCAAAGAAATAGGGTTGTGCCACATGGATGACAGGGCCACTAGGCCACACGAGACATGTGAGAAAGTGGATCATATGTGCCATGTACCTGGGAGCACTGACTCCTCAGTAAACCTGCTGCATCTAATACTGATGAATAAACTTTCTTACTTCAAGCTGCAACTTACTCAGAGGGATTACCTTATATGTAACATATTAATGTAGTGTCAAATTACCATGCTTTGTAAAAAACACAGAAATATTACGAATCCATTGGAAAACATGAAGTAGTCTAAATTTTGTTCAATACCAGAAAAGTACACTTATTCGACTGTCCTACTCAACAATGGAAGAGGGCTGTCTGTCTAGACATATTTGTCTCCTAGTGACCCCAGAGAGCATATTAGAAGAAACCAATTATCCAGCATGTCTTCTTCTGGTGACATATCATCCTGTCCCTTTAATAAAAGATCCTGGCAGAACTGTCCAGTTGTTAGCATAGATGAACAGATTCATAACAAATTTGAAGTCTTTTTTTTTAATCTTTCAAGAAAGTTTCTATTTTACCCTCAACCAGCAGACTCTGGCACTAAGACAGATTCGAAAGTAAACACGGAATGAACGCACAGTGCAAATCCCTGGATTTATGAAAAGTAACCGCTTGCTCCTTCCAGCGCTTCTTCATTTATCACACAAACGAGTCAGTTTCTGAGAAAATGAGATTTCAAAGGCTTTTCTCGTACAGTAGTTAATGAATCAAAGTATGAATGTCATGTTATATTTTTTTCCAGCATGACAGTATATACCGTGGGAGGGGAAAAATAACTGTTAAACCTTTTCAAGGAATTCATCTACATGCACCCTGAAATCCTGTTAAATATACATTACAAAACCCTGTATTTTTTGGGGGGTGATACACATAATTTATGAAAATTCTGCTTTATCTGGAAATCAAAACTGTAAACCTGCCATATGAAAACATGCTTAAAAACAAACTTTCAATAAAGAATAAATGAGGCACCTTATTAAAAAGAAAACCCCCCAAAGCAATAAAGCACAAAGTAAGAAATAAAGGTCAAGAAGGAAATCATTTATAAAATTTGCAAAGGCAAACTTTGAGAGAAAAGTTACTGCCTCCATCACAAACATATACTTAAATTGCACTGAAAAGATTTACATTTTTTACAGAAGCCAAATTTATATCAGAACAATATCAGAGCAGTTGCATTTTTGCCAATGGAACACTTAGAGATTCTTATAGCCATCTGTATTATGTTATTTTAATAAGCAATTCATCCATAATAATATGACAGAAAGGTAACAAGAGCTTCCTTACACAAGATTAAACCAACTCTGTTTTCCATTAATTGTTTTTAAGAACTTGCCATTCTTGGTGTATCAAACATTAATAATCTTCCTACTGGTTATCCCATTGGTTATGCGACTAATGACTTTTCCAGATTTTCTTTTAACATTTAAAGAAGTGATTATGCTTCTCCAGATGATGGACACTTTTCTAACATCTCCCACAGGAAACATCTTAAATGCTATATATGCTTGAATGCTAGTCTTGGCCACCAAAACTAGATTAATTCATGCCATCGTATTCCCTATTACTATGTATGGGTGTGAAAGCTGGACAGTGAAGAAAGCTAATAGGAAGAAAATAGATTCCTTTGAAATGTGGTGTTGGAGGAGAGTGTTACGGATTCTGTGGACTGCCAAAAAACAAATCAGTGGGTTATAGATCAAATCAAGCCTGAACTGACCCTAGAAGCTAAAATGATAAACTGAGGCTGTCGTATTTTGGTCATGTCATGAGACGACAAGAGTCACTGGAAAAGACAGTCATGCTAGGAAAAGTTGAGGGCAGCAGGAAAAGAGGAAGACCCAACAAGAGATGGATTGACTCAATAAAGGAAAACACAGCCTTCAATTTGCAAGATCTGAGCAAGGCTGTCAAAGATAGGACATTTTTGAGGACTTTCATTCATAGGGTCGCCATGAGTCGGAAGCGACTTGACGGCACTTAAAACACACACACACATGCTTGAATGTGCATCCTCTTTATCTCGAAATAAACCTTTTGCTTCTTTAGAATATTTCATGATGAAGAATTTATTTGCCTTGTGAAATTCAGAAGCTCTGGCAGTGTAAGCTTTTGCTTGGTTCCACTTTGCCTGGATAATATCCATTAAGGTGAAAAATTGGAAAGCCACTCTGTCAGATTAGGGCCAATAGACTTCATATCCATGCAAAGATAAGTGAACAAGTGAAGATGCTTTATACTGGGTCAAACCATTGGTCAGTTGAGTTCAGTATTTTGTGCTTTGGCTGGCACTGGCTCTCAATTGTTCCAGGTCGAGATCTTTCTTATCACTTACTACCTGACCCATTTAACTAGGCCCGTCAACGCTGGCCTTTTTTGCACGGGTTGTTTACGTCGCCATCACCCCCCCCCCAACTACTTTGGGGCTTTGTTTTCATTATGCACATTTTCTTCAACCTTTAGACGTCATCTCTCTCTTCTCGTTTCCCCTGCCTTTTCTGGATGCTGTTTTAGCCCGAGGTTAATGTCTGTGTCGATCCCAAATCGATTGCTAGTCCTGTGCATAGTTTTAGTTTGGGTTTGTATCCCCATGCCCACATTCTTGCTCCTCCCTCCCACTTGTCTTTCCCCTTCCTCGAACCCCTCCCCTCGAAGCCATTTTTTTTTGTTTGCGAGATCAGGAGTATCAATAGAACATTGGAATAATCACTAATGACCCGTGAGGCTGATTATTTCTCCATTCTCCATTGAACTTGTCCTCTTCATATGCCCCTCTGCTCATTTTTCCTTTTTTTTGTTTGCGAGTACAAGATTAGCAATACATCGCTGAAATAGCACAAATGACCACACATGTGTTCTTATTATTTCTTCTGTGTTGAGATACTGAGAAATTTGTAATGGAATAGTGCATTGGTGGACATTGCTCCTTTGGTCATTTTGGGTGGAATCATGCTAAAGCAGGCATGTGGAATCAGTCCCTTTTTTTGATTTCATTCACTGTGTGTGCTACTCTGCTTTGGTTGTGATATAGCTACTTGGTTCAGTTAAAATGAAAGAATCCCAATATATTTTTTTTGCTTGTGACTACAAGATTAGCAATGGAATGCTGAAATAGCACAAATGACCATGACTACAAGATTAGCAATGGAATGCTGAAATAGCACAAATGACCATGTATATTTTGAAATAAACACTATGTGAGTGCCTTTTTTCACTAGGGATCTAGTGATCTATCACTAGAGTGCATGTGTAAACCAAGAAAAGGGGGTAGCAAGCCACGTAACAACAACGACATCAGTGACCACTCCCCTATTACTTTAGATGTTCCACATTTTTGCTGGTGATGCAGAAATTTAATCCCAAGTACTCTGGGAATTTCTTTTTTTGTGGGGGAGCCCCTGTGCAGATTGATTTGGGAATTTGATTGCAAATACTGTGCATCGAGAGAGCAGCATACCCAGTGGAAACAACCTGTGCAAAACAGGCCTTTAAGTCTGCAGGCACTTCTAAAATTTCAGGAAAGGATAATGGGCACTTCCTCAAATTAGCAAGCATGGGAACATATCACCAAAGGCTGCCACATGCGTATAGCAAAGTCAAGGGTTGCACCATTGTGACACAGTTTCCTGGGATACATTCAACTGGACACTCAGGAGTGAGCAAATACTCTTTATGTTCTGATATTCCATTCCAGATACTTTGGATGTTATCTCCAAGAGACAGAAAGTGTGTGAGAACCAGGAAACAAAGCAGCAGACACATTGGCACCCCTGGGCACCACGTTGGGAACATGATTCCATCAGGAGTTACTGGGGACTGAATCTGGGATCATATCCATGCAAAGATGAGCTATGAGCTCTCTCTGAAATGGTGGGAAGTTATTTTTTTGAGGTGCCAGATGAATGCTGGTTCACTTACTCCTGTTCTTGTGTTTTATATATCATTCCATTGATGAGTCTGAATACCAGCATATTGTTTCAGCTAGTTCCCCTCTGGATCTGTAGTATTTGTTTTGCAACATTGTCCTAAATTGTCACTACTCTGGACCGGAAGATATGTGTTGCCTTTGAAAACATATATCATTCCTTAGTGAAATTCTTACTATCCTTATTCTGTTTTTATCAATATTCTGGTTTTTCTCCCTTGATGAATGAGCTCTGTTAGATACCAGTGGTTTTACTAAGGATTAAATTTCTATATCAAATGAGAAATAGATGAAATAATTTGCTCTGGTGAGCAAAGCTATAGTATAGTAAAATTTGCCCAAGTGGCAGGTTGAACAAGTTAGAAGAGTAATTATGACCAAAGAACCATGAACAATTCCATCAAGATAAGATACCTCCTCCTTCAGAAACAGTTGTCTATGTGTAGCTCTGTATTCAGTTCCTCATCAAGAATCTCTAGGGTTGATGAAGTTAGCTGGTTGATAAGCATTGATACAAGGTGGAAATGAATTAGACTTGAGTTTTCAAGGCATGGTATATTGCATTAACAATTTCTTCACAAGCATTTTTAAAAGAGAAAATATCATGCTTTTCGAACACACAAATGGGTATCCGAGACTTGGGGTAATCTAGAGAAGAGATTCTGCACAATTATTTCAGCCCTAGGTGGCAAGATCATGATCTGCAGTTGTAAAATTTTGTACCCTATTCATTGGGGCAAAAATGGGGAGAGGGGAGGGGGAGGGGAAGGGGAAGGGGAAGGAAACTGCAGTGTGAATTTGGCTGGTGAATAATAATAAAAAAAACCCAGCCATATTTCTTGTCCCCTGTTGTCAGGGTATAACAAAAAGGGTCTCCTGTTCTCCTGAATTGGTTTCTTGAGCAAGAAGGCTTGAATTCCTGGCTGATAACTATTTGCAGATGGATGTGCCAAGGCTGTATTTCAAAATATAAAAGATAATCAACGTGAGTAAAAATTGGGATTTGAATATTTTACTACTCTATTATTACTTCCTCTGTGTGGTGTGTTTCCAATTTGCAAAAGTGAAAATAAAAACCGAACTGTGGCAAGAGGATGGGGGAAAATCCCCAATAGTGGCTCCATTTGTTTGGAAGATCTAATGGTTTTATATTCAGGCTTAATATCTATGTTGTTACACAGGCTATAATTTCTAAATCCATCAGGAATACCGTAGCAGTGCTGCTGCCATCCAAAACTATCTGTAATGGATTGGTTTCATTTGATTTGTAGGCTGACATGGTAAGCGGGTTTAACTTTCACCCCTAAACATGTATATCTCAAAAAGTACCATTAAAAAAAATTAAAAGGGAAGTCATAACTGTGAGTTTAGAATGTGTTTTGAAATTCCGGTCTCTAAGATCTCTGCACCCATACAGTTAAAACCTGGAAAGGTTGATGCTTAATGATGTTTCTTACCCTTTGCTCACTCTGTCTAAGCCATAAAACAGATCTGACATTTTTGCTTTCGCTCTGTTTAGTAAAACAAGTGCTCAGAGAAAAAAGGAAAGTGGACAAAAAATGAGGAAGCAAGGTCTTAAAGATTGCAACAGCCCTGTATTTTTGGATTTTTAGCAAAGCTGGGATTGAAAAGAGGTGCTTATGCTTACTCTGTGAAGTTGCATTTCTAATGAGGGAGTCTGCAGTTCAGAGACATCCCCTTGCTTTGGACAGGGTTGAAGAACTGGATGTTTGTGGACTTGCCTTGAGATTATAGGATCTTGATCAGTTGTGGAACAGGGCATCCAGGGTGTTTTAGAAGCTTTTCATATTAAAATTATTGAAAGCTATTCCTCATTTTGGTAACCTTATTTATGGACCCAGAAATATTATTGCCTTAGCCCAAAGGACTTTTTAATTTTGTGCTTTGAAAAGCTAACTTCTTTGCTGTGTCATGAATGGCTTCCAACTTGGAATCAAGACTACTCATGATGAGCATAGCTAAAGGTGTTTAAATAATTGCTGCACTTACACATAATTGAATATTGTGCTATCTTTGCACAGCATCAATATTTGACAACTGGACTGGTTTTGCTCACAACAGAGAAACCAGTTGTAAAAGGTTGCTACAGGTCCTCAAATGTTTTTTCCTCTCCCCCCTCCCTTTCCCCCATCTGTGTTTCTGTGTCTCCTGGGACTTGGTACTGGCTTGCCTGGCTGATTTAGGTAAGATTCTGTTAGTTTCAAGTTTTTTGTTTTTAAAAAGTTCATTCTTTGCTGGAGTTGGTTCTGTTGGGTTTAAGTTTTTGGTGGATTCTTGCATTTTACATTCAGATTCTTGTGTTTTACTTAGGCTAGGATTCTTTCAGTTTACATAGGTTCAGATCCTCTCAGATTCCCAGGTTTACATTGGTTGGTCTTAGCAATAGCTTTCAATAACCTTCTTATGGGGGAGATTCTCACATTTTAAATTTTTGGCTTCCCCTTCCCCATAAACAAAAAAATGGAGGCTGGCTGAGAGCATATTGTTCAGGGGCCCATAGAATTGGACCTCTTGGTCCAATTTAATTGAAATTTGGGAGTTACATAAAAGACAGGCACCAGCTGCTCCCATGCAATTTTTGTGCCAGAACATTTAAAAACACCCCAGTCCCCCCCCCCCAGGATTCCCTATAGGCAATAATAAAGCCGTAAAATATTGGAAACACACACACACACACACACACACACACAAAAGCCTGGTTCCAAATACCACCCCCAAAGCTTGCAAGTCATCTCACCTCAATTCTACTCTATGCTGATGATGCAATTCTCCTGTCCCACACAAGAATTGGTTTGAAAAGATCTTTGCAAACTTTTTCTGAGTACTGTTCTAGGTAAAGTCTTAAAATAAACCATCATAAATCTAAGATTATGATCTTCACTAAGAGGAGAAAAATGCCTCTTTTTTGCTGGGTATTAGATGGCTTTGAGGTTTACCAAGTCAAGGAGTTTGTTTCCCTTGGCATTCTGTTTTCCCATAACCTAAATTGGAATGCCCATCAAAAAGCAGTGTCCAACAAAATTAAACCTGGGGTTGGTGCTATTGTCAATTTTTTTCACACCAAAGGTGGCAAATATATTCCAGGGGCTATTCAGGTTTTTAACCTGAAAATTACCCCAATTATCCTCTTTGGTGTTGCCATCTGGATTACAGTCATCAATGAATCTATAGATCGTCCACTGCTTCAGTTCTTACGAAAACTCCTAAATGCCCCTCGATGTGTTGCTGGCGTTACTCTTCGTTCCGAGTTTGGCCAAATGTCACTTGAAGCTAGGGAGTGGTTGGCCGCCTTTAAACTATACCTTAAACTGTGCTTTAGCACTGAGGGGTTCCTAGCTTCTCTGAAGCATGACCCTTTTAAATCCTCATGGTAAAAAATCTTAGATGAGAAACTGGCGTTGGGCTTCTCGCAGGATATGTTATTAGATCTTGGGAAAACTGAAGCTTTAACCAAAATTAAAAAGTGCATTAAAGAACTCGATTATAACAGCACTACTTTTCGTGCTCGTCGCGTCTGTTCATCCCAGTTCTTCGGAATACCCCCTCCACGTGGCCTATACATATTATCTGACAACTCCTCGTCTCTATAGAGCTTTTTGCTTGGCTAGATTGAATGCTAACCCTTCTATGGTAATGCAGGGCAGAATTCTGAATATACCATACTCAGACAGGATCTGCCCTTGCTCTTCTGGCTCTATTGACTCATTAGCCCATGCCCTTTTGGAATGCCGCTTTTACGAGGAACTTCAATCACACTATATTTCCCCCCTTTTAATATACAAATCCAATGCCTCTGTGACTGACATAATGCCTTTTTTATTAAGCGATGGGACCCCAAGGCTACATTGTCAGTGGCAAGATTTGTTTCAGTCCTTATATCCTTCCAACACTAGATACGTGCTGCTCAAGATCAATTGATCAAGGAGCTTCTAAGGGATAAAAGGAAAGGAAAGGAAGGATCCAAATACAATAGTGGTATTTGGGAACTGGGAAACTGAGAATACGGGTATTTTTTGGCTCCAATATATCCAGATCCAAAAAATACTGATTTTTTTTCCCTGCACACCCCTAGCAAGATTTTGAAATGCTTGTTCAGGAAAAATGTAGACTGAGGGGGTATTTTCTGTATTATCTGTTCCACATACATTTATTTGTACAATACATATTTCTTTTATAAAGCCTTCTGAGTACATCAAATCCATTATATCAGCCAAGTGGAGAAAGCACAACCATTTCATTTTTCTCCTCATTAACGGAAAGATATGCTGTGCCAGATAAAGAGGCAAAATGCCTCCCCCATGGCCATTTCCGCTGGCAAAAATGCCGCAAGAGGGAAGCTGGAGGTCCTTCTTCCCCTCTTGCAGTGCTCTGGAGCCCAGTGGAGCAACACAGCACTTTGTAGGAGAGTAAACCCACTTTATACAAGTTGTTATGTGAGACAGCGAGTTGGGTTGGGCACCCATGTCCTGTGTAACATTTAGTTTGCTTCTCAGCTTATTGGTGTGTGGGAAAGGACAGGCTCAGACTTACCTACAAGCCCAGTTTGCTGGCATGTGCTAGGGAGGGTTGGGAGTGGGCACAAGGTTCAGGGGCTTGTCCATTGAGACAGCAGCTCAGCTACTCCCAGCAGGCAGGCAGTAGGATGCATCAGTCAGCAGGCAGATTGGGCTGATGCCTTGGATCCAGCCCCTATGCAATGTCAATGCCTGATGCTGTAACCAATAAAAGTTGTGGCCATTTCCATTCCAACTACTGTCTCTGCGTGTTTAATTGTATGCTAAGGTCATCATGGCTCAGGCTAGGATGATCTCGTCATATCTCAGAAGCTAAGCAGGGTCAGCCCTGGTTAGTATTTGGATGGGAGACCACCAAGGAATACCAGGGTTGCTGTGCAGAGGAAGGCACTGGCAAACCACCTCTGTTAGTCTCTTGCCATGAACCCCCCCCCCCCAAGGGGTCACCATAAGTCGGCTGCGACTTGACGGCACTTTACACACACATACAAAGTCATCATAGTAAAAATATCCGGGGTAGTAATTGCATGCCAAGGATGGCCAGGGTTGGGATCTGCAGTAAGTAGCCGGTTCCAAGATACTCCCCAATTCGGCACTAGGCCAGCAATATACAGCTTATGTTGGTTGCAGCTATCACCACTCATTCACTGACTCTCTAGATGAGAACTGCAGATTTTAAAAAATGCCAAGTAGGGTTTAATTCTGAAGTGATCTACCTTTCATTGTGACCCCTTCCTCATAGACCAGCTAAAGGTGCAGATCAAGTCAACGGGATGCATGGAAAGAATTATGCCCATATGGTACATGTGCATGTTTACTGCTGACAAGGCATTCAAGGTGTGGATTGGAGCCAGAACTCAGATTTCAGTCAAGTAAACAGCATATGAGAGGAACTGACAAACCCATCCACAGTAGTCTGAAGTATTTGAATTAGGATAGCAAAAAATAAGGTCTGCAAAAATAGTTGTATATATCGTATCTTCCCTCATATCCTCTCATGTATCCTTCACGGCACATTTTGTAATTACCGTAACACCTATCAAATGAACAGAGGAAGTAAATGTGAGACAGAAAATATTAAATGCATAAAGAAAATGGAGAGGATGCTAATGTGGTTGCAATTGAAACCCTGCTGATACTCTAAAAAGGGAGTGTTATTTAAGTAACCAAAAGTAAGATGAATCAGGACAGGCCAATAGCAACAAGCACAATCCTTTTTCCAGGGTATAAGCTGTCAAGAGTCAAAGTTCCCTTCATTAGCTATAAAGGAAACTTATGGTATCTGATGAAGGGAACTAAGGTCATTTATGCATGGGAGTTTTACCTGAGGTTTGTTGCTCGCTGGACCCACACTTTCCTGTTGGGAATCTATGCACCACCAGTCTTCAAGCTCAAATCAAGTCCCTGCCCCTTTAACTGCTGCTTTGTAATTGGCTTACTTGTAGTGCTTACTGTGACAGAACCCCCCCCCAAACCAATTGCCACATAAAAAAGCACTTTAAGAACAACATAAAAATGGAGCAATATGAAAGGGAGGGGGGAGAAATCCAAGCCTCGGTTTTAAAAAGCTTTTCTTCTGCTCAGAAAGAGCTCCAAGGAAGCAGGAAGTATTTGAATCCCCGCCTCTGGACATGCTGCTTTGTAATTGGCAGTGAGCGAAACCAAGCTTGTGTGTCCCGCACTGTGCCTTATGCATGGGGATTTCACCCGGGCTGAGTTCAGGGGAGAGGGAAGAGTCGGGTTAACAGAGGAATGGGAAGACTCAGACATCGTGAGGACTGGGCATGAGGTCATCTCTAATGGATGGAAAACTCATGCATAGTTCCAAGGAACAACCGAGACAGACTGGGGACGAATGTGAGTGAAAGTACCCATGCATAAACGACCTTTGACTCTTGAAAGCTTATACCCTGGAAAATCTTATTGGTCTTTGAGGTGCTACTGGACTTGAATCTTACTTTTCTACTGCAGACCCATGCGGCTACCCACCTGAAACTAAGCACAGTCCTGCGAAAGGTTCTTAAACCCAACTGACTTCAAGAAGATAACCTTCTTGAAATCTTTCTCAGAGTAATAATTTAGTGTCTCTGACCCTGTATACTTCTACACATACTTGATTATGTGTAGAATTATGTGTTGATTCTACACATTATGTGTTGATTCTACACATACTTTATGTATGTATTCTACACATACTTGAATAACCAGGGTAGCTCTAGGAATCACTGGAAATGCTGTGGTTCCCTAGAGCTATCTGTCACAGAAGTGATGTGCCACTGCAACAGGCATTGCCCCCCCCCCCCAATATCCTTGGCTACTTCCCTCCTGTTGTCGTTCCTGTTTTGATAACATATCAACATTTACTGAACCTGTGTGTATATATAGGGGAGGGGAAACTGGGATTGTGTGCATTGGCCTTGCCTCCAAACTTTGAAAATTCATTTGAAGATCTCGGCTGAGCCTTTATGCATAAAAGTTGCATACAGTGCAATCAGAGACCACACAGGTTTTTGTTCTGAACTTCAACAGAATGCACAGATCAGGGACCATGATCTGTATCCCTCAACTCCTTCAACATGTTCAGTGAACACGTGAATATTTGTATTTCCCTTCCCTCCTTCCCTCCTGTATATGTCTTGCTTCTGGAAAGGATTCCTCCCCCCTTAATTCATACAATTCTGGGTAAAGTTGTACATAATGATGTTGATAATAATCTTAAATTTTCTGGAAGCTTTCTAAATGGCTAGAAAAGTGTATACTAGAAAGAAAATGTGGCCAAATATGGCTCTGATGTTTGCCCTGGGACAAGATGAATGAACGAAAGGTAGGATAATTATTACCAGTCTGTTAACTTGTGTACAAGCCCAGAGGGTGAAATAAAGTGAAAAAATTGAAGCACCCTTTGCATTCTTGGGGTATAGAATAGGAAAACAAATTAAAATCAGTAAACCACTCATGATGGGAAATACTTTCAAACACTTTCTTTGTTTAAGAGCTGAGCACCTTCTTTCATGCTCTCTTTCTCATGTGCTCTCTCTGTTGTAAAATGCCATGGTTTCCTTTTAAAAAGTGACCCCCTCGTATGCACCAGTGGAAACTTTTCTTCTTCCATTATGTGAGACAGCGCTGCTTCAAGTTCAACTTTGGATCTGTTTGAAGGAGCAAAGATTTATCATAGTCAGGAGGACATCATAAATCTGGGTTTTCACAAAGTGCATTTCCAGGGCCTTGAATTCTTAAAGCACAGTGTTGTCCAAATTGTTTGGCTCTTTCCTTTCCTTTCCTTTTCCTTTCCTTTCCTTTCCTTTCCTTTCCTTTCCTTTCCTTTCCTTTCCTTTCCTTTCCTTTCCTTTCCTTTCCTTTGTTTTATGCTAGAAAGTGGCTCTGATAATATACTTTTTGAATTACCTTTCTGTGAGTCAGAATTTTATCGGTCTTACTCTTTTATCTCCATACCCACATCCCCCAAACTAGTTAGCATGGTATTCCCAGGTGCTCTTCTAAATCATCAAAATGTCATTAAGAAATATGATGGCTGCAGCTGATTCATCAACCATTAGAATGTGGGCAGGTCACCAGCAAGTCCTGGCAGTGAAAATACTGGATGTATGCTTAAGCTGTAGGTCAATGGGGCAAATAATTAATTGGTCATATTCTTTTAAAAATACAAATCAGAAGTAAATGTAATTTATGTTATTCTGGGCTCTTAGGAATTTGCTTCTTTTAGAAAGTAGTTTTGGAAAGAAAGACAATACATTTCCCTTCACAGGAAAACACTATTTTTTTTTAGAGAATTCCCAGGAGGTTAAAACTGGAGTAAATAAAATGTTCCTGGTGTTGGAAGGAAAATGTAAAAGAAAACATCCAGCTGTATGTGTGGATCTGTCTTGTATGGAGGCTCCATAGAGGTCCAGGATAAGACATAGTAAAATTGATGGTCTGAGTTTAATCTGACGACATAATAAGGTGTGGGATATCACTGGATTCATGACATTCATGAATTCTACGACTACTGAGTTAAAAAAGATGTCCATTTCCCCCCTTGAGTGCCAATTGGGAGTGCCATTTGCTCACTTTTGGCAGGCAAACCCCTGCCAATGTAACCATGTTCCCTGCCAGTGCTCAATCAGTGGCAAGAGAAAATGGGGGGGGGGGAGGGCTTCATCAGCATGATGTCACTTCCAGCTAAAAACCCAGAAGTGACATCACCAACATGTTAGTATTTTGCCGATCACTATAGATCATGTCCAGGTTTTAGATGAAAGCGACGTTAATGCATCTAATATCTAATATCTTTGTCCCCATGTCCCACCCCCCAAAAGTCTCCCGAGGTTTCTAGCCATTGGCAACCCTAGCACCAATATGTAATAATTGAAAATGATACTATGAGATATCACTGGATTTGTGGTGATCTGTTGAATCCTCAAAAGTGCCAGACTCCATAGTCTTCCAGAGGTGTTTAGTGCCCCTCCGCCTCTCTCCATCCCTCTGTCATAGGCAAATGTTTGCATATAGTGGAGTCATTTTGGGTATCAAACCAAATCTCATTCATTTTATTTTTTTCTCCTCTGGCTTTATACTTACACTGGTGGTTGCCTTCTTGCTCTGGAGTTGGGATGGTGATGAAGGCACAGAGTACAGCCATTAAATCTGTGCCAAGAGGTTTAGTATGTGGTGATGGTGGTGAGGATTCTCTTTTCCTGAAGAAAAGGGAATTAGTTAGGCAGTCCTGATGACCTAATATTTTTGGTCCCAGAACCCTGTATATATATTCAAGCTCTTCTCTGGGGAACACAGTCATTGGTTGGAGAGGGGAGGGACTTTGTTGCCATAGAGTCCAGTTGCCAAAGCAGCCGTTGTCTCCAGGGAAACTGATCTCTGTCCCCTGGGGATCAGTTGTAATAGCAGGAGATCTCCAGCCACCACCTGGAGGTTCAGCCTCCATGCTGCCCATCTCTTTAACGTATGTTATTTCGGCACAGGTGTTTCTTATTATTGTACCACCTGGAGGTTGGCAACCCTACTGGAGCACCCATTTGGGAAGAGATGCCTCCATCATAACAGCACATGTGTCTTGGAATCTCCTAACATTTTGTGATTGGCCATCCCCCATGATAGCCATTTTGTTGCCTTTGTCCCCTGGCAGCCATTTTTTTTATAGCACCTGCTACCTGTTTTCAGAATTTGAAAAGTGTCCAGAGCTTCACAGAATTGGGAACTGTAAGAATAGTTTAACAAAATGCTAAGAATCCATCTGAAAATGGTTAGTCTCAGATTTATTTGTATCTCCGATGCTTCACCTTTTTCTAATAGACACTTTCCAGGCAGCGATGTAGACAACCCCCTTTTTATTAACTTTTAAAAAATAAATAGAAAACAGCTGGTGCGTTAAGGTTTAAATGTCAGCTACCGAAACAGTGGATTTATACCTGCAGGTTGTTACAATATGTGTAATATGTATTATGGGCATGCATGAGATCCAAAGGACCCGTCTGGTTTTCTGGGTCACAAATCCACTGTTTGGATTTATGTTATTTGAGCCAGAGGCTCCAAATTAATATTGTGTAGTATACATACTGCAATGACAGACAGAGGTGAGATGGCTTAATGTCTTTGGTAAATACTGCATTATGAAAACTGCACAGATATCATGTGTTTATATCATGGGCTTTATTTCTTGTGCTTCCCCACAGAGCTGCTAGTCTTTGGGGTGGGAAAGGAAAGGGCAAGCAAGGAAGGAAGAACTAATAAGGCCTAGGATTTTAGAAGCCTGTGGTGTACTGCTTATACCTACACCGAAGGGAAATCCCAGGGACCTATTAAATGTTAAAAAATATTTCTCTTCCCCTTTCCAACCCACACATACAGAGAGCAAAACCTCTGTTTTCCAGTCAAAATTACTAAGTGTAAGGATAAGACAAACAACATAGGAGGCATACATGGATATTAACTTCCCATAGGAGAACACACACAGTACAGACAGATTACAGTGATTCAGAGTATAATATCTCACTGTCTGAAATGAAGCTGCACAAAATGACATCCGCTTCCTCAGAGAGAGAGAGAGAGAGAGAGAAAGAGATATTTCTATTAAAAGTCAAATATATGAAGAAGTCCCTATTATTGTAAATAGGACATTGGTTTTCTATAATAAAAATGCAATCGCTGAAATGCTTGTCATGTATTTGTGGGCAACAGTTGGCCAAAATACAGTGATTTGATGGAAGAAAATATAGAGTTAATCAAGTCTAAATAAACCCAGAGTGAGAACAGGGAATTGCCGATTAACGCCCTGACAGTTAGATTAGTTGGCTAGCCTGAAGAATTCTTTAGAAGAAATCCATGAATGAATGGTCAGAATGTTGATGTTCTTGCCCTAACTGCTGGGGCCATGACCACAGAAGTGGATCAGACATTACTGAAAGTGCTGTAAGAGACTTACCATAGCAGCGAGAGACTTACCATAGCAGGGCCCTTGCCAGCAATGGCACAATGTGATGACATCACTTCCAGTGTAACCGGAATGTGACATCATTGCGTAGGGGTGGCACTGTAGCATTCACTCCAAACTCTTTTGTTTAACTGTAGAGTTTGGGGTGATTGCTAGAGGGTCACCCAACATGATGACATCACTTCCAGGTCACTCTGCAAGTGATGTCATGGCGTTGGTGTGACATTGACCCCACTTTTCTCCCTGTCACCCAGCTGAACAGCAGCAGGCAGAACTGGCAGGGGGTAGGAGGTCTCCTGCTAAAGTGCGAGACCTGGCCTCCCTAAAGCATGAAAGTGGGTTGTAAGCAAATGGGTTGCCAATCTCCCGGACTGGCTATGGCAACCCCAACAGATGCATGCCACTACCATTCCAGAAGTGTGCCAAGCCCCGAACGCAATGGGGAAGGCTCCCGCACCATCCAGTGAAACTGACAAGGAGGAACCACGGGCAGAGAAGCCTCTTGGGGAGAACCAGAGGGAATCCATTTTCTCTGACCCAGTCTCCAGCAAGCTGTCATTTTGGAAGAAATGACCAGGAACCCACGCAGTGCTTCTCCCCCTCCATATGCATGATTGATGGCCCATCGAAAAGCATTGAGATTAGGGCTGTCGATTTAGTTCGTCCCGAACCAAAAAACAGCCGAATTTCCCCCGATTCGGTGGTTTTCAGTTCAGATGGAACCGAATTTTTAAAAAGGCGGGGAAACAACTAGCCGAATTCGGCGAGTTCAGGGCGATCGCCAAATAAATTTGGCAAATTCGGGGGCTCTGAATCAGTAGCATAACCGTCAGTTAGTAAGTATTCTTAGTAAGTTAGTAAGAATTCTCCCACAGCCAATTGGTGGACAAGCTGGGTCTTCTTCTGGCCAATCAGTAGCGGTTGAGTGTGTGAGCCCAGCTGCTGCGTGGCCCGGGGAGAGAAAGAGAGAGTGTCTGTTTGCGTGAGAGAGAGATTCCGGGTGTGTGTGTGTGCGTGTGCACATTCGCTGCGTTCCACGGCTCCGGGACGGCATTTTTGAAGGTAGAGGTCCCAAAATTTCAGTGTACCTTCAGGGGACCCTTCTTGCAAGAACCCCCAAGTTTGGTGACGATTGGGGCAGGGGGTCCCGAGTTATGCAGTCCCCTCCATCCACCCACTGCAATCCTGTGCATCTAGAGAACGGCAAATCCAAGGCAAAACCTCCCGTGCATAAATGGAATCGAATTGGATTACTCCTGAGTCCTGAATCCTCCTGACTCTCAGTCCCTGCTCCTGATGGAACAGACGAGTCAGAAGACATCCACAGTAAGACCCATTTTGGGGCTTTTCTCTATAATTTTTTTCCTGTGTGTGTGTGTGTGGGAAAGCAGAGTCTGTGTGTGTGGGGGAGAGCAGTTTCTGTGGGTGGGTGGGAAGCCAAAGGGGGCTTTCGCCTGCTCTGCCGAGGGGTGTGTGCCTAAAGATTTACTTCTCCTTCGTGCTCCTGCTGGAAGACATTCGTACAGTTTGATTTTGTGTTTTTTTCTCTATACCTTTTCTCCTGTGTGTGTGTGTGTGTGTGTGTGTGTGTGTGTGGAAAGCAGAGTCTGTCTGTGTGTGTGGTGGGGGGGAGCAGTTTCTGTGGGTGGGTGGGTGCCAAAGGGGGCTTACGCCCATTCTGCCGAGGGGGGTGTGCCCGCTCGCCTCTGCGGGAGTGTGTGTTCTGCTTTTAAAGTTGTAAAGTGTAAAGTTGAGTCTGTGCGGTGGCTAGCGAGTCTCTCTCCGCTCAGCACCTGGGCCGCTCCTCCTCCTCCTTGGTTTTTTCCCCATTTGGGGCCGAGCCGTACTAGTTTGAGAGGGGGGGTTTCGCCCGTTCTGCCTGGGTGTGTGTGTGCCTGCTCGTGTCTCTTTCTCTCTGGTTTGGGGAGGGGGCTTCAGTTGTGTGTCTTCAGGTTTTCCCTCATTCATAAGATCGGTTAGGTCTATTTTGATGCTCGCTCAAAACTGGTTTTCAAATTGTGACTTAAACAATGCATTTGCCTGGTTCCGAGACTCCCGACTCCCAAGTCCGATGCAAAAGGGGAAGCTCCACCCCCACCTGCTCCTTATGCATAGCTAGCACGCCTCTGTTCCTTTCCATGGTTTGCAAACTTCCAAGGTCACGTTACGTGTTGCTTTGCATGGTTTTGCAAACTCCGAATCCAAACGGTCTATTTATTTCTATTCATTCCAATGGGCTGATCATGGGGGGGACCCCTTCCAGGCCCCATATCTCAGGACCCCCTGGCCCAATCTTAACAAAATGTGGGGGTTCTTGCAAGAAGGGTCCCCTGAAGCTACACTGAAAGTTTGGGACCTCTACCTAAAAAAATGCCCCCCCTGGAGCCACAGAAAGGCGCGAATGTGTTTGTAATAGCTTTATTCGGCCAAATTTTCCCCCAAACTCCAAACTTAGTGCCGAATTGCATGGATCCAAATCGGGGGAGTTCGGACTTCGGCATTTCCTGAATCAAAACGGGCCAAATTTTGCCTAATCTGAATTTTACTGAATTTTTTTTTTCAACAGCCCTAATCGAGATAGCCGCAACGAGGATCGCTCCCCCGGCTATACAAAACGACGCGCCCCGGATCCAGCCATACGCGTCTTTGTTCCAATGTGTTAATCCCATCTACAAACAACTCCTGGTCCTCCCGGTATTGTGTAAATCAATAGGTATAGAATAGTTTGTCTCAATTGCCCTGTTGCCCCACCCCGGCAGCCGACCATTAGTCTTTTTGTCACCTTTTGTTTCACACGGGAACCATGAAGGGGTAATCCAATCATCCCGCCCCCAGGAAAAAGGTATAACTGGGGTCTCTTGTAGTCCATACACTACCTTAGGTCTTCCCCTGGTGTGCTTGCCGCCACTCTGTTGGCACAGCCTGACCACGCTCCCCTCCTGCCTCGCTGGTTGAGTCTTGGGAACCCCCTTCCTTTCCCCACTTTCCGCTTCTGGACAGGTGCATTATTACCCGTCTTCAAAGGGCCTGCCACATTGGCAAACATCTCTGTACTCCTCTCTTTGATTCCTAGGCTTTCTGTGTTGTTGTGTACATGTTATTTGAGTGTCTGTGTACATACTATTAATAAGTAAATCCTTGAAATTAAAACCATTGACTCGGCTTTATTCTTTGAATCACGGTTTGGACTCCCATAGACACAGGGTAGATCCTGCAGGCTATGTCCATTGCCGGTTATTGAATACTAATTCCCCACATAAATATTCATAACCGAGCATTTTGGCTAACAGGGTAGGGTTGCCAGGTCCCTATTCACCACCGGTGGGAGGTTTTGGGGGTGGAGCCTGAGGTGGGTGGGGTTTGGAGAGGGGAGGGACTTCAATGCCATAGAGTCCAATTGCCAAAGCGGCCATTTTCTCCAGGTGAACTTATCTCTCGGCTGGAGATCAGTTGTAATAGCAGGAGATCTTCAGCTACTACCTGGAGGTTGGCAAACCTAAAAGAGGGCCACACCAATGAGCAGAACAAAAAAAAAAAAAAGGCAAAAAAGTGATTGGTGTAGAGGGAAAAAACTTATGAGACTGAACAAATGCTATATGTTTTACCTATGCTTTGCCAAGGGGATCTGAATAGTAACATTGCCAGAAAGTTCCCACAGCAGCTAAACTTCAGAGAGAAAGTACAGCATTGGGAGGCTGTCCAAAGAGCATCTGGAAAGGAGGTGCTGAAGAAATAAGGCGGCAGTGGGGGTTCTGCGGGAGACTCAAAATGATACGTGAGTTGTGAAGCTCCAGAGAGAGGAACTGGCAGTCCTCCTCCCTTTTCCACAGAGCAGGGAGAGGAAGCAAAGAGGAGCATTGCATTGTGCTGGGAATACCCAGCAAAAGTATATAATATAATGCAATGCAATGCAATGCAATGCAATGCAATGCAATGCAATGCAATGCAATGCAATGAAATACAATACAATACAATACAATACAATACAATAACCTTTATTGGCATATGATGTAAAACAATAGATCGTCCATACAGATAATAAACGGACAGAGGAAACAAAAACATATTAAAAATCCATCAGTCGTTAGGCCTTATCCAATCTGTTTTTAATTATTGAGCTTAAAAAAACAGCTACTTTTCCAGTTATTTCAGGTGATAAATCATTAAGATGATAAATTTTCAGGGCTTCCGAGTGGCAGCAAAAGTATATTCCAACAACCAAAGTAGGACCGACAACTCAAGGAAAAAAAAGATGTAAGGGAAAATCTTATCCTATGATCAGCAAAATAGGATAGGAAAGTCTGCACCATGGGATAGGAAACAGGACTTCAGCACCTGGCAGGCAAAAAGCCTAGGGCCCGAGCTGTGTCCCTTGGGGTTCCAAGAAATGGTGATGTGACAGATGCCATTTTTAATTCCCTGCTTCTATATGTTGTCTCTATGAACGGTTTTGCTCCACCTGTTTTCCTGTTTGCCTTGATTTTAAAAAAAAAACCTTTTACACAATTCATACATAATTTATCCATACAATGTACATCATTTATAGATATAACACCGATTTATTGACACACAGATAACGTTGAAAAATGAGTGCATTTTACAAGAAAAAAATGGATGCAAGGAAACAGACTCAGAGAATAAAGAAAATAAAGTTTGATTCATGTAAAGGAGAAGCAAAATCAAAACAGGTATGTCTGAGTTAAACCAACTGGGGTAAGAAATTTGATAGCGTCCCTAATGAGGTTGGAGGACTCTGAGATTGTTTTCAGATGGACTCTTTAATCCATTTTGGTATCTGGGGAGAATTTCTTTATTTTTGCATTTCAGACAGGCAGGCTCATTAAACTCTTGCTGAGTCTGATGGCAAACGGCTTATTTGTTCATTTCAGATGTCTTAAAGGGTATGCGTTGTCCCCCTTTTTTATGACAATTGAATCTTTTTTTTTTTGAGAAACCACTTTTCTTTTGGTTTTGTTCTGTGGTTGCGTTTCTAAGCTGTGGGAAATGCTGGTAGCACTTCTGAAATGTTTGTAGCACATCTGAAATGTTTGCAGCACTTTGTAATGAACCGCTCTATTTTCCCTGCCTATTTCTACGTTAAAAACAACAATACAGAAGCAGTTTTCTCAATACAATGATATAACAACATATCGAGAGAGAGAAGAACCGGAAAAAATGGTGGCTGCTGTAGTAAAATGCGGCAGCATCTGAAATTCAAAATCTTGATCTAAATGCACTGTGCACACAGTTTAAAGAGCCCGTCTGAAAGTGCCCCCTTTGAAACGATCCTACCTCGCTTTTTACAACATTTGGGACAAAACCTGATTCAAAATAGGACAATGAGCCCATCTGAAAGTGCCCCCTTTGAAACGATCCTACCTCGCTTTTACAACATTTGGGACCAAACCCGATTTGAAACAGGATAATGTCTTCATGTAAAAGTGCCCTACGAACCTCCTGGTTTCTGTCCTGACATTGCCACAGCTTCAAAATACATCTAGAGTCAATGCTGTGGGCTACTGTTATATCATTTCCAGGACTATATTGAAGTAAGTGACACTTAAAGCATTATGCAGATGTTATCCTTAACAGGTAATTGGCTCACGTTAATGATAGGATGTTTTGAAGGACGTTGATTCATAGGGTCGCCATGAGTTGGAAGCAACTTGACGGCACTTCACACACACACACACACACACACACACACACACACACTGTGTAGCACTGTTGCGTGATACAATAATGATGCCCAGGAAAACAAGATGGCTAACAAAGTTCAGGGGGCAACAGGAACTCTAAAAAATGGGCCTTCTCTGTTAATCATGGTTATGGAAAGGGCTGGTTCTCTCTGTAATGTATAAATATCTGTGTATATAGATGGGTCATTCTTTACTGAGCTAATTCATTGGGCACATAGTTCAGTGTGGAAAAGGAATACCTGAAGGAAGATTCCTAAAGTATTCACAGAAAACACTCTCAGAGACCCAAACTAATAAGAATCAATATAGCCCACTGGAATTAATCTCTGGTTGATGTTATCTTCTGGGCTGTATGGCATACAGTGTCTTTCTAATTATGTTTTTTATGTCTTGCAATCTATTTTGAAATTCTCCTTTGCCTTTTCTCCTCCTCCTCCTCCCATCCTGTTCCTGTCAAAACTCAACTGCTTGTATAATCCAAAGAAGTAAGCCTCAGTGCTACATTGGCATGCCCATGAAGACTTCGGAGCTGACACCAGCACTTGCTGTCAAGACAGGGAGAGCCGTAAACAAGCTGTTAAAAATGACTTTTAATAACCAGATAAAGCAGATAAAGCATCAAGTGAATCTCCTTGCCCTTAATGATTGCATAATTTAATTGGTACCATTTTATTGAATTTTTAATAGAAGAAAATGAGATTTTAATGTAATCTCATTGAGGTTCAGTCTAATTAGGTACATTAATTTATGATGACTCTATCCTTGTTACCCATTAATTTGTTCCGTGTGACGTTATTTCATGCGAGGTTCTGAACAACTAGGTTTTTAAAAAATCTCCTTTTCACTTGGGATGTTTTATTCAAGGCAACCAATAAGGCAAGAGGGAGGCCAAACAACTTATTTATATTAGGTTTAATTAAGCCCTGTTTTAAGATTGTGCAAGCTAATGAAGATGTCTTTATTCCCCACACTCCTGGATTTGCAAAACCCTTAAGCTGCTCTGTGGTAGACATATCAATGGTATTAACCTTTTGCATTGTTTCTTTAATGGTCTTGATAAAGTAAAGATAAGCACATTACTCCGTATATATAATTATATAGAGGGCTTAAGGGACTTCCAGCTCTTTTTCTGTGTTATTTGTGTTGTCAATTTAACAAGGCAGAAAACTAAGTCATAGCATTGGCTTAATGTTAATGTGAAATGTAACATCAAACAGGGTTGTGCAAAAAAAAAATCGGTAAATTTTGGGTTTGGGTTTATTGGGCTTGATTTTTTTTTTGTAAGCCCGGAACAAGCTAAATACCCATACTGGTAAAAGGGTATTTCGGCTTTATTTCTGGGTTTACTGAAAAAATGTGGATCCATTATAGTCTATGAGGATTTTTTCTGATGCTCCTGGGGGGCATTTTGGTAGAGTTCCCAAATTTTCAGGGTAGCTTCAAGGGACTCTCCTTGTATGAACCCCAATGTTTGGTGAAGATTCTAATGACATTTGGAACTGGTTTTTTTCTTGTACCTGGCTGAAGGACATCTGAAAATAAGAAGATTCACTACTACCTATACTATTACAGGCTTTTGTACCAATACTGGACTTTTATAACACATGCAAGCCCATTTGGGGATAGTAATCTTGTGATATACTTTCGCTCCTGTGTTTGCTTCCTTACAACTAGGGCTGTTGAATTAAAAAAAATTCGGTATAGTTCGGATTCGGCTGAATTCGGCCCGTTTAGATTCGGGATATGCCGAAGTCCGAACTCCCCCGCTTCGGGTCCGTGCAATTCGGCGGGAATTCAAAGTTCGGGAAAAAAATTCGGCCGAATGAAGCCATTAAAAACACAACCGTGCCTTTCTGCGGCTCTGGGGGGGCATTTTTGGGGGTAGAGGTCCCAAACTTTCAGAGGAGCTTCAAAGGACCCTTCTTGCCAGACCCTCCAAGTTTTGTAAAGATTGGGTCAGGGGGGGCTGAGATATGGGCCCCGAAAGGGGTCCCCCCACACTTAATGTGCATCTCTGGGCAGAGCTTGCCGCCCATGCACAAAGCTCCCAGCCCCGACAAACAGCTGATGAGAGCAAGGGCGGGGCAGGTGCTAAGAACTTTGCAAAGCAATACAACTGCAAAGCAGCACCTTTGCAAACATGGAAAGGGCGGGGCAGGTGTGACGAATTTTGCAAAACAATACAACTGCAAAGCAACACAAGCACGCAATGCAACACCTTTGCAACAGTGCAAAGCAACACCTGACACCTGGGAGTTTACAAACCATGGAAAGGGACAGAGGCAGCTAGCTATGCATAATGAGCAGAAGGGGGTGGAATTTCTCCTTTTGCATTGGACTTGGGACCAGGCAGATGCATTCTTTAAGTCACCATTTGAAAACCAGTTTTGAGCAAGCTTCAAAATAACCTAACTGATCTTATGAATGAGGGAAAACCTGAAGACATAAAAATGAAGCCCCCCCCTCAAACCAGGGAGAGAGAGACTGGAGGGGGAACACACACCCCAGGCAGAACCGGCAAAAGCCCCCTTTGGCTTCCCCCCCATCCACAGAAACTGCTCCCTCCCCCCCCACACACAGACTCTGCTTCCCCCCCACACACACACACAGAGAAAAGAAAAATTACAGATTAAAGCCCCCAAAGGGGTCTTACTGTGGCTGTCTTCTGTTCCATCAGGAGCGGCTGGGAGGCTGGGTAATCCAATATGATTCCATTTGTATCCAATATGAGATCCATATGTATGCATCTCTCGAGGGTGATCCATTCATCCCAATAGGGAAAAGGGGAAAGCCCATATCTCGGGGGGCCCTGACCCAATGTTTACAAAACTTGGGTGGTCTCTTATGAAACCTTGTCTGAAGCTCCGCTGAAAGTTTGGGATCGGCACACCCAAAAATGCGCCCCCTGCAGCCACGGAAAGAGAAAAGGGGGGAGCCGATATTTCTGCCCCCACTGAACCCATCTTTACAAAACTTGGGTGGTCTCTTAAGAAGGATTGTCTGAAGCTATGATAAAAGTTTGGGGGCTGCACCCCCCAAAAAGCACCCCCTGCAGCCACGGAAATGGAAAAGGGGGGAGAGGAAAAAGGGATGGAGCCCATATCTCGAGACCCCCTGACCCAATGTTTACAAAACTTGGGAGGTCTCTTAAGAAGCCTTGTCTGATGCTCCGCTGAAAGTTTGGGGTCGGCACACCCAAAAATGCGCCCCCTGCAGCCATGGAAAGAAAAAAGGGGGAGCCCATATCTCGAGACCCCCTGACCCAATGTTTACAAAACTTGGGTGGTCTCTTAAGAAGGCTTGTCTGAATATCCCCTGAAAGTTTGGGGTTTGTACCCCAAAAATGCGCCCCTTGCAGCCACGGAAAGGAGCGAATGTGCACAAGCACCCCCTCACACACACACAAAGATTTCCCTCTCTCTCTCTCTCTCACCGGCCGGGCCGCACATCAGCTGATTCCTCCAGTACTCAATCCTGACTGATTGGCTAGAAGAAGACCCAGCTTGGCCACCGATTGGCCGGGGGAGGAGAATGCTGCTTACTGACGGTTATGCTGCTTACTGACGGCCGAATTTGTCGGATTTATTCGTGAACTCCTGAACTCGCTGAATTCGCCCCCCCCCCGGTTGCCCGCCATTTTTGAGTTCGGTTCGTCCCGAACTAAAAACCACCGAATCAAGGGAAATTCGGCTGATTTTCAGTTCGGGCCGAACCGAATCAACAGCCCTACTTACAACCTCCAGGCACTAGCTGGAGATCTCCTGCTATTACGGTAGAGATCAGTTCACCTGGAGAAAATGGCCACTTTGGCAATTGGACTCTATGGCATTGAAGTCCCTCTCCTCCCCAAACCTCACCTTCCTCAGGCTGCACCCCAGAAACCTCCCACCAGTGGTGAAGAGGGACCTGGAAACCTTATCTCTAATGTAAAGCTACTCTCTGAAAAATTCTGACTCTTTAATATTCCATCCAGAGCTGGAAAAGTCCAAATAAGAGAAGGCATAAATGCATTGTCTCGATCAGCAATGAATACGAATACTGCAAATGAATACATACACTGTGGTTCACAATATTCCTACTTAGCTTTGGTATCTTGTCATCTTACTATTTGATAAGCACAAAGGTGCCTCTTCCTCATTTCAAATCTACTTGCCTGTCCACTGTAGGCTGACCTCTTATTTTGTGCCAGCAGGCTTGATAATTTAAAGATATTTATTTGAGTGGCTGGGCTTGAGGAGAGAGTAAGATTATGCCTTTGACTGGATAATTATAGTCAAGTACACTAAAATAGGATGCTTCTGGAAAAACCCGACTCCTCTTGAAAGGCAAGGGGACATCTTTTGATTAAGCCTGGCATTGTGTGAGACATCTGCAACAGATTAGAGATGTTGTGAAGTTTGACAGATTCTCCTCCCCACACCCTGTCACATGCGCGCATGATTCATAACTGACTGGTCAGCTTGTAAAATCTAATCTTCAAGCTTGCTTGGAGTGCTTACTACGCTGGTTGCTCATATAACAATGGTAATACGTGTTCCGTTGTTCATCATTGCTGAAAGATAGTGTTATGGTACCGGCCTTCGGTTTGATACTGAGAAGTAACTAGTATCAGTTACAAATGATTTAGTTCCCTGTACACATGCATGCTTTCCAGGGACTTGATGCCGTTTTCTATAATTGCTCATTTCTTGAGAGGCTTTGTGTTGTTTTATTTTTGAACGCAATATGCTTCACAGACTACAAGAGAGATGTTCCCAACATGTTTCTTTTTTCTTTTTCCACCTTGGATTTAATCGAGTCCATGTTGCTCCTGATTTCCTTTAAAAACCATGAATTACTCTTGTTAACAATGCATGTGCTTGTGGATGTGTGAAATGTGTTGCCACAAATTTGTCCCTCGTATAAATATATTTCATGCTAACATATAGAAGCAGCTAAAATGGACCAGGGAAAATGGGTGATTTCTTTGTGGATAAACATTTTTCACACTGAAACAGGTAAAACTGTACCCAACGAGGAAAGGGGACAAATAAATAATGGCCACAGAGTGCCTACAGGGATGGTACTGCCATCTTCTCTAATGTGATCTTGTCTCTCTGTAGGATAAGAAATTACATTTGACAATGAAATGCTAAAAAGGTACCTCCACTATATGCTGTGTTCCTCCCACCATTGAACACATGAACACATGAAGCTGCCTTATACTGAATCAGACCCTTGGTCCATCAAAGTCAGTATTGTCTACTTAGACTGGCAGTGGCTCTCCAGGGTCTCAGGCAGAGGTCTTTCACATCACCTGCTTGCCTAGTCCCTTTAAATGGAGATACCAGGGATTGAACCTGGGACCTTCTGCATGCCAAACAGATGCTCTACCACTGAACTACGTCCCTTCCCTCAGTTTAGTCACAGGCTACTTGTAGAAACTGCAGCCATTATATGGTTGGGCTGTTTCTATTGGTCCATCTAGTGCAGTAATGTCTCCTCCAAGGGCACCCAATGTGGTGCCTGTGGGTGCCATGGCACACTTCAGCACCTTTCCTGGCGTCCTCCAGGAGTTTTTAGAAAGTGGACAGAGTTTGGTGCAGCTTTTTCCCAACAGGGCTTCTGACTGGCTGTGCAGATTAAAATGCATCTTGTTAAACAGAGGGGGTTATCGCATTATGTATTCCCACCGATGTATTAAGAGTTTGAAACTGTTATAAAAAATACTATTCGCACTTTGTTTGGCCCCTTTAGCTGCGAAGACGTCTTCCAACCATTTTTTAGCCACGGCATCCAAACCCCCTTTTAAAGCGATGTTTTTTATAACATTTTCAAACTCTTAATCCATCGCTGGGAATACATAATGCGGTAACCCCCAGAGCTTCTGCCTGAAATGTTGAAGAGTTACTATTAGACTTGTATATAACCTTGATCCTGGCTGGCTCTGCCTCCTGAGGCAGCCATTTCTGTGAGTATGCCAACTGCCCTTTGTAAGAATTCCAAAGGTGCCCACAGGCTCGAAAAAACATTAACTAGGTCCCAGAGACATGAAGCCTGTCAAGAAACTGGTTCCTAAAATGCAGTTTCTTGTACTTTCAAACATTGGTTCAGGCTGTAGGCCTAGCTGAAATAGAAGAGTTTCCAGCCTACAACCCAGCAAGCTGGGACCTTCAGAAACCCAGGTAAAAGAACCGGGTGTGGGGAGGGTGCCATCCTCCTTAATCACTCCCAAGGATGCGAAGCTGAAGAAAACCAAAATGAAATCATAGTGGGAGATGAGCCTTTGTAGATGGAGGCTGGACTTAGCTGCAGATGGGACTGGTCATGTAGAAAAATTCCTCTGACCCCTAGATCATAGGGCTAGCAACAGGTCTCCATGACATCAACCATATGATTGGCTAACCACGATCAGGACAAGGCAGGACTTTGAGCATATTGCTCAAACCCTTCATTCTAGTTTTGTTCACTGTTCTCCATTTTTGAACCTCTCTTGAGGGTGAGTCTTGTTCATTCTCTTATCTTTTTTTAAAAAATGGTACATTTGTGCTTTAGAGAAAAGAGGAAATAAAATTTGAAAAATAAGACAAATGGCCAACACTTTTTATTAAAAATTAAAGGGGGCGGAATCATATAGACTCACAATGGTATAAGTGTAGGGTTGTCAATTCCAGGCTAGGAAATTCCTGGAGGTTTTGTGGGCGGAACCTGGGGAGGGCATGGTTTGAAGAGGGAAGGGAGTTCAGTGGGATATAATGCTGTAGAATCCACCCTCCAAGGCAGCCATTTTCTGCAGGGGAGCAGAGCTCTGTTGTCTAGAGATCAGTTGTAATTTTGGGAGGTATCCAGTCCCACCTGGAATTTTGCAATCCAATATAAGTGGGAGTAGACAATGTAGATTTAACAAAAATTCTGCTGATTAGCTATTTGGCAAGGAAAAGAAAGGCAGGATTGTTGTGGTATGCTAATAGCCCTTGGCTACCCTGGTACACCCAACAAGGTGTTCAAGACTGGAGCTAGTGTGCAAGGATGGAACAATGCTGAATAGCCAGAGACAAACTGGTGTCTCCTGGCATCCATCTTGTTTGTGCCAATGCTGCACGAACTGGGCAACATCATGCTGCTTACCATGCTATCCCTTGGAAGGAACATCTGGTATTCCTTGGAATACCAAGAGACAAAGGGAGGAAGACAAACCTCTTTAGCATTCCTTTAGCTCTCCTCCAGTAGAGCAGACACACCTTGCCAAATCTCATCAACTCCATCCAGATGGACACAGTAATCTTATCAAGTAGTTAGCCAAACCCTCTGACTCACCCTGACAGAACTTTTCCAGACTCCCTTCATTTCCAAGTCTATAGTCCTATGCTCTGGTACTCAGCCACAAGTACCTAGATATTGTTTCTGACTGCCTCACCTATGAATTCTATTCTCCTTCCTATTCCTAATCCAATCTAGAGCAATCAAGCCTTTGTCACTGGCAATGACTAGCCATTCCCAGCCATTGCCAGGCGCAGTGAGACATAGCCTCCAACTTCTTCCAGGGGTATAAATATATCCCCATTCGCCACAGCACTTTTCCTAGATCCAAAGTGTAAGCCACCCAGTCTCAAAAAAGATGGGAGAAGAACAGGGAAAACAGGGAAATTCTATTAGATCCGATAATCTTTATTGGCATAATGAAATTTTATTATCAAATAGCAGCATTGCCTAGCTTCTCTGGAATATCCAAGTGAGACTGCAGATAGAGCTAGATCCCTAGAGATCTCTAAAGTAGGGTTGCCAAGTAGGGCAGCTGGATATCTCCTGCTATTACATCTGTTCTCCAGGCAACAAAGATCAGTTCACCTGGAGAAAATTGCCACTGGAAGGTGGACTCCATGGCATTAAACCTCATTGAAGTCCCTTCCCTCCCCAAGCCGCACCATCCTCAGGCTCCACCCCCAAATCTCCAGATATTTTCCAATCTGGAGCTGGAAATCCTATCTCTAAAGTCTATTTGATAAAAAATCAGTCAAAATGCACCCCCCTTCCGTGTCCATCCCCCCTTTCTCCCTTTAAAGGTTGCAAGGGACCTCATTGGCCACTGCTATACCAGATCATCAGGGTCCAAATGGGATCAGAAGATATGAAAAAGGGACATACTTTGCTGTATCCATCACAATAATTGTGAAATCAGCCTGGGTTTTGTGATGGCAGACTGTAAGGCCCTTTCAAACAGCCCTTATAATCTGTTTTAGCAGCTGGTTGCTAATTCCTGCAGTTATAAGAGCTTGGACCACTGTATCTCTTAAAACAAAACTTACCATAACAGTACAATGTTGTAAGTATGGCATTTTATGTTTTCCAAGGAACAGGTGTGAAATTGTGTGCCTGTATATACATTATAATAAGTGGAGAAACAGCCTCCATGGTCACTGAGAATCCTTGTTTGAATCTCTGAGCTTTATATTTCCTGTTAACCTTTATTAAAAAGGTAAAGGTCCCCAATGCAAATATCAGGTCATTCCTGACCCATGGGGTGACGTCACATCCCGATGTTTTCTAGGCAGACTTTTGTTTTCAGGGTGGTTTGCCGGTGCCTTCCCCAGTCACCTTCCCTTTACCCCCAGCAAGCTGGGTATTCATTTCACCGACCTTGGAAGGATGGAAGGCTGAGTCAACCTTGAGCCGGCTACTTGAAACCAACTTCCGTTGGGATCGAACTCAGGTCGTGAGCAGAATTTGGACTGCAGTACTGCAGTTTACCACTCTGCTCCACGGGGCTCATAACCTTTATTACTTGGAGTTAAAAAACCAGCAGACTTCTGAGCTTGGTAGCTGCCTTAGGAATCTTCATATGGAAGGACTGATCAAATATTTGATTTATGTCTCCATGAGGGGCTTGTGCAGTGGTTAGAGTATCAGACTAAGATCTGAGAAACCCAAGTTTGAATCCTCAGTCCGCCATGAAAGTGTGCTGGTTGACCTTGGGCCAGTTACACTCTCTCAGCCTCACCTACTTCACAGAGTTGTTTTGAAGATCAAATGCAGGAGGAGAGAATGACGACGTACACTGCTTTCAATCCGTGTTGAGTAAAAAAGTGTGGTATAGATATTTAAATAAAGAAGTCATTGCTGTCATGCCTAAAACAGTTTCATTTGCTAAGTGGAGGAATAATGAGAATCATAAAAACTAGGGAGAGGAGCCCTTTTTTTTACGAAGTTAGTTGAAGCAAAGCTGAACTTCACAGTGATGGTACTTTCTCCTGACTCCTTTTCTGATTTTATTGCCTTTTTATTTATTATAGCAGATTTATCATCTGGTAGATAATTTTGCATTGCAGTCTTTTCGAGTGCTCAATTTATCAAGGAGACTGGCACTGCGTTCTCTTGTATTTTATCCCAAATACCATCAGGATATGAAAGACAAGTTTTTCTCTCATGGACTGGCTTAGCTACTAAATCATAATTTATAACTATGTTTTTTCTCCACCCCCCACTGAACTTTTGAAAATTTCTTTTTGAGTTACATTTTCCCTTTTAAACAGGCAGCTACAACAGCACTGAAAAAGGAACCTGAACTTTGCAGTGGATTCTTCACCCTACTCCAGCTCTGTACAGCCTTCAGCAAATAACATAACATCTCTGTCTCAAAGGAGCATAGCCTTCCATATCTTTTTTTTTTTTTTTTTTTATAAATATTTTTATTAATTTCTAGTATTGAATGGGAATACAGGAAAGGAAAAAGGGTAAGGGAAAACATGAACAAAAGAAACAGTCATATTTTTACCCCCTTAACAAGGTTACAATTGTCATCAGTTTTTAACATGTTATGTTACTTCATCAACTTTAGTTTCATTACATTTATCAAATTTATTGTTGCTTTTTGGTTTTAATAAATTCATAGAAGGTGTGCCATTTGTCTTTTTTTGAATTTTGAGTGTCTGTTTGTAATAGTTCTGTTAGGTGTGCCATTGATATAAATTCATATGCTTTATCAATCCAGAGTTCAATTTTAGGTATTTTTTCTGTTTTCCACAGTGAAGCTAGGACTATTCTTGCCGCTGTTATTAGATATTTTAGTATAATCTGTTGGTCTTTAGTACATGCATCTGGTATTTTACTCAGGAGAAAAAGTTTGGGGTCGTATGTAATGGGTTGACCGACTATAGTTTCTATATTCCTATGAATTTTCTTCCAGAATTTTTGGACAAGTGTACATGTCCACCAACAGTGATAGAAAGTGCCTCTGGCTTTACCACACTTCCAACACAAGCCAGATGTCGAGCTGTTCATGTTCTGGATATCGCTTGGCGTAATGTACCACCTGTGCAACATTTTCAGCCAATTTTCTTGAATTCCTTGACATAGAGTAAATTTGAGATTACCACGAAATAGCTGTTCCCATTCGTCCGTTGTTATGATCTCGTTAAAATTTTCCATCCATTTGATTTGGCATGATTTTATTTGTTCATCTTCCGTATCATATGTCAACAGCAGCCGATAAATTTTACCTAAAAGATGATCTGTTGGCTTGCTTATCAGCTGTTCAAAATCTGTTTTACCTTTTAGAACTCCCCGAATCCAGCAGTCCTCTTTAAATCTTGAAATTAATTGATGATATATCAGCCAAGACATCTGTGGATAGTCAGTTTGTAATTCTATTAGTGTCTTGATGGAACCATCTGTTTTTACCAGACTCTGATATTGTATTTTCCCATATGTTTTCCTATCAGCTACTAAGCCGTAGACGTTAAAGGGCGCCATCAGTAGTGATTTTTCAAAACTTAATCTGGGTTTCAATTTTCGCCACACTGCCACCATATTTTCTACAATTGGGTGGCCTCCCATTGCTTCTAGGCTCTTCTTCCAGTTCTTTCCCCATAATAGATTATGTACTCCACCTTGCAAACTTGCCAACTCTAATTTGGTAGTCCTTTCGTTAGTTTGCATGATCCAGTCTTTAATACATACCAAGGTCGCCGCTTGATGGTACATTGTTAGATTTGGAAGAGACATGCCTCCTCTTTTCTTTTCGTCCGTCATAATTTTGAATTTTATTCGTGGACGTTTTTTGTCCCAAACAAATCTGTTAATTTTACGTTGCCAAGATTTTAAGACCTTGTCTTGAATTTTGATGGGGATCATTTGAAACAAAAAATTAAGTCTTGGAAGTATATTCATTTTAATTAAAGATATTCTGCCCAACCAAGAAACTTTTAGCTTAGACCAAATTTGGAGTTCACATTCGATTTTGTTCCAGACCGTTTGATAATTGTGATTATATAAATCTTGGGATTTTTTTGGAAAAGTTATTCCCAGATATTTTATTGGTTTGGTTGATATTGTGAATCCTGAGATATTTGTTACTTCTAATTCCTCTTCCTTTGTTAGATGTTCTAGAAAGATTTTTGTTTTCGTTTTATTAAGTTTATCACCCGCCAGTTGTCCATAGACCTGAATGTCATTCATGAGTTCTTTAATGCTAGACTTTGGTTGTGAAATTGTTAACAAAACATCATCGGCATATGCTCTGATTTTAAATTCTTCTCCTTGTACACTTAGGCCCGTTATTCTCTGGTTTGATCTAATTTTATTTGCCAATACTTCTAGTGTTAGGTTGAATAACAAAGGTGATAAAGGGCAACCTTGTCTGGTTCCTTTTTCAATAATGATATCTTTAGTCAGGGTGCCATTTATTAAAAGTTTCGCTTGCTGATCCGTATATATACTAGATATCCAATGAAATAGGTTGCCGTCATTGCTTATACTGTAGACCACCTGTTTTATAAAGTTCCATGAAATGTTGTCGAAAGCTTTTTCCGCGTCCACAAAAATAAAGGCTATTTTTTCTTTTCTGTATTTTACAAGCTCTCGCGCATTGATCAGGAACCTAATATTGTCTGCCATTTGACGTTTGGGAATAAAGCCTGTCTGATCTGGATTAATCAGTGTTTCTACATGAGCTAACAGCCTTCCATATCTTGAAGAGACTTGATGCCAGAGAGGTAAGAAAAAAGGAAATGGATTCAGTGATAGCTTGATTGAAACAAAACTCAGGCAATGGTTCGTTCATTGTTTTTCCAATTCTTTTCATTATCTAAATGAATGTGGTTTTTTGTGTCACGTTTTTATCGGTTTAAAAT
Source organism: Euleptes europaea (assembly GCF_029931775.1). Taxonomy (NCBI): domain Eukaryota; kingdom Metazoa; phylum Chordata; class Lepidosauria; order Squamata; family Sphaerodactylidae; genus Euleptes; species Euleptes europaea. The sequence continues at coordinate 62,519,384 of NC_079320.1, read as the reverse complement.
CAACACACAGCCTTAAAATGAAATATTGTGCTGTATCCTATGATATATAGTTCTATAATTAATGTAAAAGAGTGACCAGCAAGTTCTAGAGACCAGGAATGGCCCATCCACCGGATGTCCCTAGGCAATCATAGAGGGTGCGAGAGAGAGGTGGTGGGGTGCCAACCAGCCTGGCCATCCCCACCATCCTCCCATGACATCAGGATCTGCCCCAGGATCTGCCCTCAGCATCAATAGGCAGTTATTGGGGAGCCTGTTCCCTTTCCCTCTCTCTCCAATAGGGGGGCAGAGGTGGGCCTGGCCGGGGGCCTCTCTCAGTTCTCTTCCTCCTTCTCTCCTCCTTGCCATACCTTCCCTGACTCTGTGTGCATGTGTGGGGTGGTTGGCAGCTTTCTGCTTTGCTAGGAGAGCAGGATGAGTGCTGTTACACTCTATAGCCAGGGACTGAGGAGTGGGGCAGGGGCTTCTTGTATGGTAAAAGAGGGTTGAGAGCAGATATCCATTTTCCTGCCTCCCTGTGGTGTGGGTGTAGGTGTAGGGGTAAAGAGGTCAGGCAACATTTTCTCGCCTCCCTGTATGCAGTCCAGGATGGGGGGCTTGAGTGTCTTAGAACCAGTGTGCTGAGTGTCTTAGAACCAGTATGGTGGTTTTGAGCGGTGGACTCTGATCTGGAGAACCGGGTTTGATTCCCTACTCCTCCACGTGAGCGGCGGACGCTAATCTGGTGAACTGGATTTGTTTCCCCACACCTACACATGAAGCCAGCTGGGTGACCTTGGACTAGTCACACTCTTTCAGCCTCACTTACCTCACAGGGTGTCTGTTGTGGGTTGGGGAAGGGAAGGGGATTGATTCTTCCTTATGTGGTAGACAAAGTCGGCATATAAAAACCAACTCTTCTTCTTCTTCTCCTCCTCCTCCTCCTCCTCTTCCTCCTCCTAGGTTGCCCCAAATCCTTGGGCTGACCCTGACCCCTGAGAAATATACAGTCCCCCTCCCCACCGCAGATAGTGATGCAGAGGCAAGAGTTACCATTGCTGATCCTGAGAGGTGAGGAAAACAGGCCCTGTTATAAACAGGAGTTTCCAGAAGGCTTTACTGATGGCACTTGGTAATGTGAGGATATGTACCTTGAAATTATTCTCATTTTATCTATCACTTTTGTATCCCAAGGATTGGACTGAGAGAATGTGACTTGTTCAAGGCCAGAGACATAAGTAGGGATGCCATATTCTCGCTTGTGGTGGGAGATCTCCCTCCTTTTGCTGGCAAAGCCCACCACCACTCAGATGGGCAGTGGGAGGAAACTGGCTGGCTAAATGAGGGTGGGCATGATTGGCATCCTTGATGCAATGATGCAATGTCCACTGAGCCCCAAGTGATGTCACTTTTGGGTCATGATGGAAGTGAAGTCATTGCCCTGGGAATGCCAATTTCCCCCCAACTGAGCCCACCCTGAGCCCGGCTTTTGCTGGGGAGGGCACGATACAACAACAACAACATCATCGTCAACAACAACTGCAAGTTCCCACCTCCCCTATCTCCTGCTGGTTTCCAGGCCATTCCTAGCCACCCTATATGTGTGTTCTTTGGCTAAGTGGGGACTGGGACCAAGGTTTCTTTAGTCCAGCTCCCTTATTTTGGCCACTACAACAACACATACATGCACATTCTCCCACATTGGCTCTTTAGGCTTAGGATCTCAGGAATTCACTCTTTTCCACACTGGCCTGGGAATAGAGTTGCCAGGTCCCTCTTTGCCACTGGTGGGAGGTTTTTGGGACGGAGCCTGAGGAGGGCAGGGTTTGGAGAGGGACTTCAATGCCATAGAGTCCAATTGCCAAAGCGGCCATTTTCTCCAGGAGAACTGATTTCTGTTGGCTGGTTTATGGCCTGACCTAATACGTGTATTGTTCTTTATACTTAGATGGTCTGTTTTTAAAAGAGATATACTTGCTTCTGTGCCTAATGCTGGTGCATCGCTTTTTCTGATTATAGACGTTATATTTGTGACATTATATTGTAACGACATTATATTTGTGCCATGGTACTTATATTGCTAAATCAGATTTGATGTTACTGGAGCTACTTGGAGTGGTTAAGAAGTATCTCCCACTCACACCCAACCTCCAGTGTACAATCTAGGGTTGCCAGGTCCCTCTTTGCCACCGGCGGGAGGTTTTTCGGGCGGAGTCTAAGGAAGGCGTGATTTGGGGATGGGACGGACTTTGATGCCATAGAGTTCAATTGCCAAAGAAGCCATTTTCTCCAGGAGACCTGATCTCTATCGGCTGGAGATCAATTGTAATAGCAGGAGATCTCCAGCTAGTACCTGGAAGTTGGCAACCCTAGCTGGGGAGAGCCACGAGAGTGGAACGTGTTTTAAATTATACTGGTATATAAGGGTGAGATGTTGAAAGGAGAGAATGAGAAGCTTCTCGGTTGAGCTGTTGACTTCAGAGCGCCTTTGCAAGAGCAAGTGGAGATTTACAGCCCTAGGTATTCTTCTGGAAAGCAAAGACAGCTGCTTTGGCAGGAAGAGAAAGTTTGGGTAGCTGTTAAGAAATCAGAGAAACATCGATGCGAAAGATTGTTTTAATCCTGCTAAACATTTATTTTGGCTGCTCTCCTGCAACGAACGTGAAACATGACCACTGACTGCGAGGCCTTCGAGATGACTGCAAGAGACGCAAAAGAAAGGCAAGCAGGAGGATGATCAAGATTAGGGGAAAAGGTGGGGGAAACGAAGGTAACCGAAGACAGACAGCCAAGAGAAACTGAAGGAGGAGGAGGTGTGTTGAGAGAGATGCCGCTAGGGAATGGCTGGGACTTTCTTTGAAGAAATGAGTTCCAAAAGAAAAAGCAGCTGCTGGAGAGTGAGTTTACCTTACTGTGATTTGTAGGACCCCACAGAAGGAAGAGAATAGAAACTTGTAGAGGGAGAGAATATTGGCACTGTTTCAAATGCTACAGTAGCTGATACACTGGGAACCAGGAAGTATTTAGGCGTTTCTGCACCCTGGACAGACTTTCAAAATCTGTACCACTCCTCCTTTTTATCAGTTTTTGAGCCCAAATGATAATTGTGACTATACAATAGCGCATTTTCGGTCATATCTGAAATCTCTTTCTTTTTCACTCGCTTTCCAATTTGTACCCCATTGGGAGGGTTGCCAGCTCCAGGTTGTAAACTATCTGGTGATTTTGGGGGTGGGGCTTGGGGAGGGTAGAGTTTGGGGAAGGATGGGTTCTCAGTGGGGTATAATGCCATACAGTCCACCTTCCAAAGTGGCCATTTTCTCCAGGTGAATTGATCTCTGTCACCTGGAAATCAGTTGTAATAGCGGGAGATCTCCAGCACCACCTGGAGGTTGAGAACCCTACCCGTTGGCGCTCCCAAAGCAGTTTGGACCCTTTGGAAAATGTAACTGATTTCCTTAAAAAAAAATATTACAATGTGACTCACTGTGAAAATCCAAACCATAAAGCCAGTGGATGCTTGAGAAGGGATGTGAGAAGTGAGGAGAATAGTTTAAAAATACAATTTGAAAATAGCGAACTCTGAAACAAACAAACAAACACTGTGAAGCAACATCCGCAACACAAAAACTCCAGTTCCACTAGGTTTACCAACCTCCAGGTACTAGCTGGAGATTTCCTGCTATTATAACTGATCTCCAGCCGATAGAAATTAGTTCGCCTGGAGAAAATGGCCGCTTGGCAATTGGACTCTATGGCATTGAAGTCCCCTCTCCCCAAACCACGTCCTCCTCAGGCCCCGCCCCCAAAACCTCCTGCTGGTGGCAAAGAGGGGCCTGGCAACCCTACATTCCATGTATTCAGAGCATTTAGTTCCTCTGGATATGGGTGAGGGGAGAAGTAGAAGGGGTAACTGTGAATTGATCAAGTTGCCGGCATAGGATGGTGTCTTCACATGAGCAACGATGGAAACCTGTTAATTGGGTGCTTAGCGAAGGCTGAGCTTAAGCACCTGTTTGGAAGTGCTGTAAATCCTGTCATTTGATGGTTATGTCTCGATTATTGGCTGTTCTTAAAGAAGCCATGATAATCTATTGCTGCAAAACCAATTCAGAATCTAGCGGTGCCTTAAAGTTCTTTTAAAATTGTGGCATGAAATGTCATAGGCCAGAGCCTATCCGGTGAGGTTGCCAGGATATCCACAGCGAATAGTCACCATAACATGGAACTGTACCACCGATAAGTATTTTAAAAAATATTTTGTTGTCTTATGTTCAGATCTTGTTCAAAAGAATCATCTTTCAAACACATGGTCTTCTTTGCCACCACCTGAGTTATTATAACTAAGTACAAATATATTGTTTAAAATAATATAAGCAGGACCTTTTTTTGTGATGGAACACATTTGTACCAGTACCAGTACCTTTTTGGGGGGTCTCCCAAGTCCTGAGGGGGGAATGGGTAGAAATCGGTGCAACCTTATGTATGACTGACTACTGACATACTTTCTTTTAACAAAAAAAGCGCTGAATATAAGTTTTATAAATAAACATGTTAAAAATCCTGAATGCACAAAAAACAGTTTATGGCCTGACCTAATACGTGCATTGTTCTTTACACTTAGATGGTCTGTTTTTAAAGGAAATATACTTGCTTCTGTGCCTAATGCTGGTGCATCGCTTTTTCTGATTATAGATCTTCTGTATAGACATTATATTTGTGACATGGTGCTTATATTGCTAAATCAGATTTGATGTTACTGGAGTTACTTGGAGTGGTTAAGAAGTATCTCCCACTCACACCCAACCTCCAGTGTACAATCTAGGGTTGCCAGGTCTCTCTTTGCCACCAGCGGGAGGTTTTTGGGGTGAAGCCTGAAGAGGGCGGGGTTTGGAGAGGGGATGGACTTCAATGCCATAGAGTCCAATTGCCAATGTGGCCATTTTCTCCAGGGGAACTGATCTCTATTGGCTGGAGATCAGTTGTAATAGCAGGAGATCTCCAGCTAGTACCTGGAGGTTACAAACCAAAAATAACCTATGCTGCAACATGGTGCTTATTTTGCTAAATCAGATTTGATGTTACTGGAGTTACTTGGAGTGGTTAAGAAGTATCTCCCACTCACACCCAACCTCCAGTGTACAATCTAGGGTTGCCAGGTCCCTCTTTGCCACGGGCAGGAGGTTTTTGGGGTGGAGCCTGAAGAGGGCGGGGTTTGGAGAAGGGATGGACTTCAATGCCATAGAGTCCAATTGCCAAAGTGGCCATTTTCTCCAGGGGAACTGATCTCTATCGGCTGGAGATCAGTTGTAATAGCAGGAGATCTCCAGCTAGTACCTGGAGGTTACAAACCAAAAATAATCTATGCTGCAACATGGTGCTTATATTGCTAAATCAGATTTTATGTTATTGGAGTTACTTGGAGTGGTCTCAGAAGTATCTCCCACTCACACCCGATCTCCAGTGTACAATCTAGGGTTGCCTGGTCCCTCTTCACCATCAGCGGGAGGGTTTTGGGGCAGAGCCTAAGGAAGGCAGGATTTGGGGAGGGGAGGGACTTCAATGCCATAGAGTCCAATTGCCAAAGCGGCCATTTTCTCTGGGTGAACTGATCTCTATCGGCTTGAGATCAGTTGTAATAGCAGGAGATCTCCAGCTAGTAACTGGAGGTTGACAACTGTAGTACAATCTGATAAGCCCATAGGCACTGAATACAGTTATTGGGTTCTTGTAGGTTATCCGGGCTGTGTAACCGTGGTCTTGGTATTTTCTGTCCTGACGTTTCGCCAGCAGCTGTGGCAGGCATCTTCAGAGGAGTAACACTGAAGGACAGTGTCTCTCAGTGTCAAGTGTGTAGGAAGAGTAATATATAGTCAGAAAGGGGTTGGGTTAAGCTGAATCATTGTCCTGCAAAAAGTATCAAAGGTAATGTGGTAACCATTGTCCTGTAAGTATCAAGATAATGTGCTAATGAGGGTGTGGTATGTTAATATGGTACCATTGTATCCTGAAGTGATCTGTTAATGTGTGAAATCCAAAGCTAATCTGCATGGCTATTGTTGACTGCAGTCTTTGTTAGTCTGGAGGTTTTCAGGACAGGAAGCCGAGCCTTATTCATTCTTAAACTCTCTTCTTTTCTGTTAAAGTTGTGAAAAGAAGACCGTGAAAGCCTTCGACAACAGTTATTGGGGTTCACCAAGATAGGACTGCCAACTGGTTTGGGAAATTCCTGCAGACTTGGGGAGAGGGAAAGGTTTGGGGACGGGAGGGACCTTAGCAGAGTATAATGCCAAAGTATCCACTCTTCAAAACAACCATTTTCTCCAGGAGAAGCAACCTCTATAGCCTGGAGATCAGTTCTAATTCTGGGAGCTTTCCAGCCCTCACCTGGAGGTTGTGAACCCTACACCAAGAAGCAATGACAAATAGGTGGCTCGTTCTGCCTATAGCCACCCTCAGTCCGAGACAGCTATTACTGAGGCTTAGCTGAGACATTTTGCGGCTTTTAATGCTATTTCATGGTAGTAAAACCTGTTGCTCCACCTCTGGAAAGGCTTGGGATTTCTAATATTATAAGCATTTGATTAATGAAACAACATTGCTTGTACAGGAGAAGCGGTCGTAAAAAACCTGCTTTTTAACAACCCAAAGTACTTTTTGCAGCATTGCAAGCTTTTATCACCTAGTAAATCGCCCCTTGAGATGAATAGCCAAAGCCAGACAAGGCCTACATCCATTACTAGCACATCTACCTTGGGATATTATAAGAGTGGGGTTGCAGCTGCTTCAAAGACACGGTCCTCACCCAACACATTGTTACATCTTGCCCTCATTATAGGGGCAGGAACCATTTGTGTAATTGTAGCGGCTTTGCGTGTAACAATCTCTGCCTCACCCCCTGTCCCAGGCCCTGGCTGAAGTGGTTCAGACCTGAGGGAGGTCCACCATTCCCCCTCCACCCGCTTATCTCTCTTGCCATAAAATCGCGACTGTTCCATTCGGGTTTTTGCTTTCCATGTGGAAGTGCAGATTTCTAAATAATGCCCAGCTCTAGAAGACAAATAGACTGAAGTTCGCACCTTCACGCTGTGAGGGATTTGAGATGGTCTTCACGCATCAGGAAACCAGGACAAAGGGAGGGGAAACGATGTTATCAAACATAAACTAAAAATGTTAAAGTGGAGGGAGAGAGGGGATTTTTGTTAGAGGGACCTGACAACTCCTTGTTGGCTTTCCTGGGAGAATAAGCAGGAAAATACAGGACAGGATCCTAACAGCAAACAGATGGCATTCCTTTTTCTGTGATTAGGAACACTTTTGAAGTTTGAGAGGAACCACATAAGCGCTCATGCTTTCAATTATTTTCCCTACAAGCCGAGGCAGACACAAAATTTATTTGTTCTTTCTGACTGATTACTCTTCCATACCAGCCAGTGTGCCTGAATTCTGAATTCGCTTCTGTCGAAAGAAAGAGAAATAAACGTCGAGCTATTGGTTATAAAAACGAAGGGAAACTTTTTACGCTATTTAAATGGTGATTTTGCTAACTTCCTTTTATAGACTTTCTCTTTTTCGTTTTTTTTTAAAAATCTGGAGAGGTCAACTACTCAGTTACTGTTTAAGAAGTTAATTACCAAAAAAATGAAGATCCTTCATCAGTACACGTTTTGGAAGTAGGCAAAAAGAAGAGCCGTAAGATATGTTCAGTATTGGGCTGAATCCCTGACACTTGTTGGGGTGCTTTAGGATGATCCTGCATGGAGCAAGGGATTGGATTTAGGGTTACCAGGTCCCGCTTTGCCACCAGCGGGAGGTTTTGTAATAGCAGGAGATCTCCAGCTAGTACCTGGAGGTTGAAACAAAAAATCACCTATACTGTACAAAAAGCTCAACCAAACATCAGTAAAAGGCTCAATAATTCATGACTAACTAGGTATAGAAATACAGTGCAAAATTTACTGACAATAGTGGAATTAGACAAAGACAGTGCATATCACAATAAACAAAAATCTTATCTATAAATTAGTTACAACGAAGTACAATTCCACTAGAAGATGCAACCTTCTTATACAGGTAAGTCCAAAAATAGCTGGATGGACATAATCCAACAGGTAAGTCCAGAAGTATCTACTTGCTTGATTGGAAAATATAATTTTACTTTTACTTCAGAGGCATAGGCTCTAGAAAGACTAGTCTCTATCTAGAAAGACTATAGTCTCTAGAAAGACTATGCCTCCGAAGTAAAAGCAAAATTATATTTTCCAATCAAGCAGGTAGATACTTCTGGACTTACCTGCTGGATTATGCCCATCCAGCTATTTTTGGAAGTACCTGGAGGTTGGCAACCCTACTGACGACACACTGTGCCCTGCAGCCAATTTGCCCTCCCCACACTATTTTGAAGGTGTGTCCCAGTCAGAGGCGAAATACAAACCAGATTGGGGAAACCCTCAATCTGATTCACATTTCATGTCCCATGTAATGAGACCCTATGACTCCTTGAGGAAACAGAATGAGTGCCATTAAACCAGTTAAAGTCAGTAGCATAGGTGAACCTTTAGGCCATTTATGCCAGGCTGTTTCCTCGCGGTCACCCCACCGACTACTTTGGGGCTTTGCTTTGCTTATGCTTGTGTTTTCCGACCGTCAGAGGTCGCCTCGCTCTCCCCGTGCATTTCTGTGCATTTGCCCGCGTTTTCTGGATTCGTGTTTAGCCAGCTTCCAGAAAGCACAGGGAAAGCTAGTGAAAACATGCAGGGATAGCGAGGTGACCTCTGACAGTCGGAAAATGCAAGCATAATCAAAGCAAAGCTCTGAATAATTGGTGGGGTGACTGGGAGGAAACAGCCATGCACAAATGGCCGTAGTGTCTTACAGTGCAACCCTAAACAGTTACAGCCTTCTAATTCCATTGATTTTGCACTTCTCCTAAAACGTGTTTCCCCAAAGCAACTATTTAAGAATAATTAAGGCAACACCTCCCAAATTATTTTGTCTTTCATGAAGGCACTGAAAACATTGTATAGGCTTAAGGCTAAGCGATAGAACTCCAATGATAAGTCTGAAGATGTGCCAGCAACATTTCCCAGTATGGGCTCTGTTGCCAAACAAGTGGCCACCTTTTTCACAAGAAGGTGGATGAAGGTGAGAAACAGATGAGCTGTCTTGGTAAAGGGAAACTGTAAAACAAAAGAAACGAAACAGTGCGAAGCTGCAACACAACCAGGGTTAGAAGAGAATGGAAACATTTAATTAGGTCACAACTTCTGACAGTGGATAGATGGCAGGGACAAAGATGATACATAAGCCATTTTGGCATGGTAATTAGCAGCGCGTTCCAGGCTGAATTGCCCCGCAGATATTTTTGAATTTTGCACGCTGAACCGTCATTTCGGAAGTGACTGCGAAGCCGGTGCAGACCTGCTTCGCATTACAAAAGAGCCCACTTAATGCGACCTTTTGTTTTTGCTCACTGCTGCTGCGAAGAATAACCAGAGGGAACCATGTAAAACAACAGCGGCGCGTTAGCTATGCACATGCTAATGGCTATGCAAACGAACGAAGGAGCAGGCGAGTGTGTGTGGGGGTGGAATTTCTCCTGCGTCGGGACCGTGAATAGGCATTTTCAAAGCTCTTTTTTTAAGTGCAACTTTAAAAATGCCTATTCACGATGCAAAGGGAGAAATTCCACCCCCTCCACACTCGCCTGCTCCTTCATTCCTGTTTGCATAGCCATTGGCATGTGCATAGCTAACGTGCCACTGTTATTTTGCATGGTTCCTTCAGGGGATTCTTTGTGGTGGGGGCGGAGAAAACATCAAAGGTTGCTTAAAGGGGCTCTTGAGAAACAGATATGCGTCGGCTTCGCAGTCACTTCCAGAATGATGGTTCAGTGTGAAAAATTCAAAAAATATATGCGGGGCAATTCAGCCTGGAATGCGCTGCTAATTACCAAGCATAAATGGCCTATGGTAAATATTATAGCGATTGGGGGAATTCCTAGAGTGCTGTGACATCGCTTTTGGATGCCCTACCAGAATTGAAGTTGTGATGTTCATGCTGATGCCCCCCCCATTTTTCCTCCTGCTGCTCAAGTGAGAAAGGGAGCTAGAGCATGAGGGCAGAAGGTTGCCAGCCATGGCGGACAAACCAATAGGCTTAATTGGGCCCGCATTGAATGAGTCATACAAAAATTCACAGACTTGTTAAAACTGCCATCACATGGCTAAGTTCTATGATGATGAAAAGCCAGAAAAAACTAAATTGTCTACAATTTTTCAGAAGGTTCATCTGAAAACCTAGATATTAATTATGAATGGGAAGTAAGCCCCTTTCATGTACATTTTATTATGTATACTCAGGACTGTAGGTTTCAAATCTGACAGATATTTCTCAAGAGTTGTGGCATGGGAACAGCACAAATTCCCTGTGATGGCTTTTGAAGATCTCCCTGCTGTTCCTAATTAGGAACAATCTATTGACTACTCATTTGCTTTTAAACTCACCACTTTCTCCCTGCTTGTACAGTTTAGTTGCCCTTTGAAGATCATTTTGATGGTTTCTGATGTTGCCATTTCATAGAAATTTTTGCGCGTTCCACTTAAATGGACATATACCAAGAGAGGGTGACCAAAAATCACAAAAGACCAATCTTGAAGCTGCAGGTGCTCGACACCCCTGGAAATTAGGATTTCTTTGCCCAGCTGGTGGTGCTAATTGCACTGAGATTAGAAAAGGGTCCAAGTAAACAAAAATCAGATGCAGTTTCGGGCGCAACCAATGAAATTGATAAGCTCAAGAAAAATACGTTGGCAAGACCAGATGGTATTCATTCAAGAATTGTGAAGGAACTCGAATATGAAATTGCAGAACTACTGACTGTGGAATGCAAGCTATAAATCATCCTTATACTCAAGGGCTGAAATGTAACCAAGGTAATATCAACATCTTTTTTTTTTAAAGGACCCAGAGGCAGCCTCTGAAACTGAAGGTCAATAAGTCTAACAGAAATCCCTTGAAAGTCAGTTGATAATGAAATAAAGCATAAGATTATCTGATGTATTGGCAAACATTATAGGATTTGGAAGGACTAGGATTTCTTTTTGTCAAACTAGTATTTGTCAAACTAAGCTTTAGTCCCATGTATATCGGCAGGACCTGGGTACTCGTTGACCTTTGCGTTGTATTTCTCCCATTAGGTTGTGGTTAGAGGACATATAACACAGCAGTCTGGCTCTGAAGTTAAGCAAGTGTGTGTCAATTCAATGGGACACCACTTTGGAGTCTTATCTATGGTTGTTTATGCATGGGTACTTTCACTCATGTTTGCCCCCAGTCTGTCTCAGTTGTTCCTTGGCGTTATGCATGAGTTTTCCGTCCATTAGAGATGAGCTCGCTGCCAGCCCTCACAAATCTCGGGACTTCCTGTTCCTTTGTTAACCCAGTTCTTCCCTCTCCCCTGAGCTCAGCCCGAGTGAAATCCCCATGCATAAAGCAAAGCACAGGACACGGAAGCTTAGTTTCTTTCACAGCCAATTACTAAGCAGTGTGTAAAGAGGCGGGGATTCAAATGCTTCCTGCTTCCTCAGAGCTCTTTCTGAGCAGAAGAAAGGCTTTTTAAAACCAAGGCATGGATTCCTCCCCCTCCTTTCAGATTGCTCCATTTTTTGTTTTTTTGTTCTTAAAATGCTTTTTGATCCAGCAATTGGGTTTTTTTTTGGGGGGGGGGATTTTCTCTCACAGTAAGCTCTATAAAGTAAGCCAATTACAAAGCAGCATTTAAAGGGGTGGTTTGAGCTTGGAGACTGTTGGTGCAGAGATTCCCAACAGGAAAGTGTTGGTCCAGTGAGCAGCGAACCTCAGGTAAAACTCCCATGCATAAACGACCTACATCGTCTTGAGTTCTAGAGTGAAAATGGAGGAATGCAGATATAATTAATAAACAACATTCTTTCTAGAATGTCCATTTCAAATGTTCATAACAGGATTTTAAAAAAAGAGAATTAATATGCTGCCTCTCCTGAGACCTGTTTAAGGCTGTTTACAAGTAAAACAATAAAACAAAATAATTAAAACACAACCATTAAAAGCAAGGCAAAACCATTAAAACAAGTCATTAGAAAAAAGCCAGGGCATTAAATATGTAAATACTTATCGATCAGCCTAAAACAATGTAAATAAAATAATTTTCCTGAGGCCAGGATAGGGTTGCCAGGTCCCCCTTTGTCACCAGCAGGAATTTTGTTGTGGTGGGGTTGGGGGTGATTGGCACAATAACGTCTCTTCTGGGTTTACCCCAGAAGAGACAGGGAAATAATGTCTAGCACATTCCCCCCAAAACTCTATGGAAACCATAGAGGGGTTTTTGAGGATTGTGTTAGAGTGTCCCCATCACTTCTGGAGTAAACCCGGAAGCGTTGTTAATCACCCACCTTCAGCTGGCCAGCTTCCATTCTACAGCCAGCTGAGAGGTGGTGGGCAGCCCCCTTAAATTACTGATATCTGGCAACCCTAGGCCAGGAGCAGAGTATAAAACAGCTGAAAGAGAGAAAGAAAGAAAAACACACAACTTTCATTAAAAAGTTGGGTAAAAAGGAATGTTTTAGACTGGTGCCAAAAAGAAAGTAAGGTAGTCATCTGATGACCCTCAAGGGAGAGTACAAACAACAACAAAAGAGGGGGAAAAATCAAATGGAACTCAACCAGAGTACTGATTCCAAACTGAAGAGGTTGAGCTGAAAAATGCTAAAATTACAATTCTATAAATTTTAATAAGGTGCACATTCAAGTTAAAAACATAAGGCCTCTAGCATAGGCAAGACTTTCACATTCAATGTATAGAAACATGAACACTTGCGATGTACAATCTTACATTGACCAAAGGAGTATCCAAAAAAGGACCAGACGCGTTTCGGCCTGAGAGGGCCTTCCTCATTGGTCAGTAATATAGTTATAATTTAGCACAAATCCTGATAATATAATTATATCATAAAGAACAGTAAAAAATGCATAAAAGCCCTTCTAGTATAGTGAAGCTCCCTGTAAGTTTATTTATTTCTTATATACTAGAACGTGGCTTCCAAGTCTTACCTTCTGTTGCATGTCGGGCTCTTAAGGATGTGCATACATCAAGCAGTGTAATAGGTCAAGTGAGACAAGGGGGAGTACCAATGAAAAAGCCCTGTCACTGATTACCACCTACCTCACCTATTAAGAATGTTAACTAGTAACACTGCCCTCCTCAGGCTCCACCCCCCAAATATCCAATTATTTCCCAACTCAGAGCTGGCAACCCTACCATTAATGGCATGGAATTAGGATTGCCAGTTCCCTCTTCACCACCGGTGGGAGGTTTTTGGGGCAGAGCCTGAGGACGGTGGGGTTGGGGGAGGGGAAGGACTTCAATGCCATAGAGTCCAATTGCCAAAGTCGCCAGTTTCTCCAGGTAAACCGATCTCTATTGGCTGGAGATCAGTTGCAATAGCAGGAGATCTCCAGCTAGTACCTGGAGGTTGGCAACCCTAGTTTTAATGCTAATGACCTTGGGGGAAACTAAACTCTTCTCTGGTGAATGAGGGCCAAACTAGATGGGACATTGCTCTCATGGCTACCATGAGGACTCCATCACCATTTTCAAGTCATTTAATAATGGCACAAGGGCTGGACCTATAGTGTACTGGTATGAGGTGCTCTTGTCACCCCTTGGTCTTATAAAATCCTGAAGCAGCTGCACATCTATGAGTGTTTTGGCACTTGTACAGTGTTCAGGGGAAACAAGAATGTCATGCTGCAGACCTGATCAGGACTGGGTCCTTGCGGCATTTAAAAAATGACTTTAAAATGCCCAGTGTCCTCACGGCAGCCACAAAGATGCCATCACATCTAGTTTGGCCCTGAGTTAATATCTTCTTGAACTAGGCAAAAATATCTGGATGATTTCCTTCCCTTCTGTCCCATTCAGGTTTCTGTTCCTCTCAACTCTGCAGGATTTGTTCTGAAGATCTTCCACTTCATGAGGCACAGCCCCATAGATACAGGAGGAAGAATCTGCTCTGTATCTCCCCTCCTCTTCCTTGACCCATTTTATTTCAAGTACTGGTGGAGACTGGGAAAAAAATTCTGATCTAGCTACTTCTAACAGTGCCATCCTAAGCAGAGTTACACCCTTCTAAGCCCATTGACTTCAATGGATTTCAAAGGGTGTACCCAGCTTTCTGGGGGTAAAGGGAAGATGACTGGGGAAGGCACTGGCAAACCACCCCGTAAACAAAGTCTGCCTAAGAAACCGTCTGGATGTGACGTCACCCCATGGGTCAGGAATGACTTGCACAGGGGACCTTTACCTTTTTTTAACTTGGCTTAGGGGTTCACTGTAAGTGCCTGAATCAAGTCTCAGAGCCCAGAGGTGCACCACTTTTCTACTCGGAGAAGTGATCCAGGCACTGAAAACGCACAATTTCTAAGTGCCGAGCTTGCTTTTCTGAGCCCAGAAGTTCACACTTCTGAGACATGATTCAGGCACTTACAGAACCATTGCTAAGTGCCTGGATCATTTCTGAGAGCCCAAAGGGGCACATTTCCTGCCCCCAGCTCTCAGAACCACCTTTAAGTGCCAGGAGAAAGCCTCTCCGTCGCAAGCTTAGTTGGACTGTTTGTCAGCAGTTCCTCAGAATGAGAGCCTACCTGATGAGCAGTCCAAGGACTCTGTTTTGTCAACGTCGCTGAATCAGATTTCACAGTCATCCCTAGTCCATATTGGGCAGTTAATATTTTATGTGCTGAAAAAGGAAATGTACTTCTGTTGCAAGAGCTGCTGAATAAACTCCCATACAAAATGGACTGTAATGTAGATGATTAATAGCTCCCGTGGAAAGTAACTCCCTAGATTTATCAAATATGCTGGTTCCAGTATTTGTAAGAAAAGGCATAAGGGCATCTCCTGCAGAGTAGCTCATGCAACAGAAAAGGTTGTTTATCTGGGAAAGAAGCCCCCACATTTTCTTTTTTGGATAAAACAGTCATAAAATACCTTTTGTAGTGTTTGGCTCCTGGGTTTTTTTTTTTTTTTAATGGTTGATTTGATTTAAATGTACCTTTGGAGGGGAGAAATAGATTGCAGGCAAGCTGACAACTTGCTGTGTAAAGTTCAGGCAGACGGGAGTTGAGACACTCCGCTTTTTATGTCTGGTAAGAGAGAATTTTGAATGGAAACCGCAGTGACCTTGAAGTACTTGGTACTGCTGTCTCATCATAGGGTTTTCAAGGTAAAGGTTAGTCAGAAGTGGTTTACCAGTGCCTTCTTCTGCGCAGTACTAACCAGGGTTAGCTGTAGTGGCAATGCCGTTGTCTACAAAAGATCCTCCGCCAATGTCACCTTCCACTACTGCTGCTGCCCAGTAGCTAGCCTTCAAGGACTCCTCTGCCCTCATCACCATTGGAACTGCCTGTTCTCTTCTGCTGATATGGCCATTGAGCCCTGAAGTGGGTGGATGTATCGTCGTCTGGTATCTCAGCTGTGACCATTCCATCTTGAGTGACTCTGCTGGGAGTCTAGTCTCTTGTCAGAGTCTAGACCCCATACGGTATTGCACCCAGCTTCGCTGACACACACAAACCCCCTCACCACGTTAAGGTGTGCATCCAAAAAAGGGGGGGTACTGCTGTAAGCATTGACATATCTTCAAGACCCCAGAGAAGTAATGCTACATATTATCATGCTAAAGAGAAAGGCAACTCATTCCCATGTAGCCATGTAGTCATGGGCCAATTATGCATGGGAGGTTTTGCTTTGGATTTGCTGATCTGTAGATGCACATTTTTTTCCCATCGGAATTCTTAAAAAATAAGCCCCCATGTAGAGTTCTGAGAATTCAGATGGGAAAGATGTGCATCTAGAAAGCAGAAAATCCAAGGCAAAACCTCCCATGCATAGATGGCCATGGTTGAAATTCTGTTGTTAAAATCGAGTTGTATTCCAGGTACTCTTAAAATGTAGATCAAAATTTTTTTTCTCCTTATATCTCCCCCCGCCCCCGATCCTTCCATCTTTATGTCCTGGGGCTGTTCTTTGAAAAACGACTGCTTGCCCCGGCTCCTTGAATTTTTAAAATCAGACAGTGAAGGATGACAAAGCAAACAGACTCTGTTTTTGGCTTTCTCACACACACACACAAAAAAGCCTATGATATATTCTGTGATAGTGGAGCTGGTTATTGCAGATTTAATTTGATCTTTCAAGTGGAGATTAAAATGTTGTTCTCTTCCCGGTTAGGATGTTGCCACTTAAGTTTCAATACATGAGAGGTTTTTTCATCATCCCAGTGCGGAGGCTTGCTAACATTTGAATTGACAGCGCCCTTAGGAGCTGCATTATCTCCTCCTGCTTTTGCATCTTTTACCTGTGACGGATGATAAGGCTTTAGATGAGGAAAGAAGTACACAATAAAACGGGAAATACTTCACGTTGGTGGTTGTTTCTGTCTGCAGGAGGCTGAAAGAGAAATTGCCCCAGAAAATATCTTGAATGTGGAACCGTATTTTAGCCAATGCAAGCTTTCCATTTGTGGGCAATGCAAACTGCCTTTCTTCATGTCAGTCATTCTGTTTTGATCGGTGCAGCGAATAAGCCTCAGCAATGATGATTCCAACAAAATAAAAACAAGAAATTTCCAGACTTTTTCACAGGAAAAAATAAGATACATAATTATAATTAAAATATCTCAAAAGAAAACCACCTTATAGTACAAATGGCTAATGGGCATTTTAGTGTGCAAGTCAACCATGCATATGTCAGTGTGCCTCATGGCTGTCATTATCTTTATGAGTGTGGCAACCAACCTTGCTATTTAAAAAGTTATGAATTCGTCCCTCCCTGCCAGTAGTAATATTGACTTATCCTGATCTGATATAATGATCCTCAAAAATCTTTTATGCTCAGCCTCAAATCTAAGGCATGGAATTTGACACAGGACAAGTTCTCAATGGTCCTACAGCAGTGGTTCTCAACCTTTTTCGAGTCGCGACCCCCTTTTACAATTGCCAAGTAACCTGCGACCTTTGTCACATTTGCATAAATTTGCATACATTTGCATAAATGACATTTTCAATAGGATAAAGAAAACACATTTGGTTTTTTTGGCAGTCCAGGGTATCCATATATATAATTACTTTAAATTTTAAAGTTTAAAACAAACAAGCAAATGATACTACCACCTGTTGCACAGCGGCTGTGACTGTGTGGCGAGGCAACCTTTCCTGGCACGGAGGAAAGAGTGCCTCTGAGCATGCACTGCGTTCCTTGTCCTCCCCTCTCTCCCCAAAAACTCTTCCAAGCAGGCCAGGGCTCTCGCGAGGAAACCCCCTCTCGTGACTGGGACACTGCTTGTGCACAGAACTGCAGTTATCCCTCAAAGCGGAGCTCTGTTTAATCACCTCACGAGAGCAAAGGGCAAGGAAAGAGCTAAGGGCCGCTTATCCCGCTCAGACTTCTCGTGCCTTTTTCTCCCCTCTGCCAGTCACCGCTCCTTCTGCGCCTCACCGAACCTGCGCACTCGAGGGGGAAATCCCGAACTGCGCATGCACCTCGACTCTCTCCCCCTTGGCCTTGCCAGAGCAGAACTGATGACTCGGGGCAGAAAAGCGAAGCCACACTACAGACATGCGCACTTGGATTCCAGGCTGAAGCTCCCGCCCCACCTGAGTGCAGCTAAAAGTAAAAACAACGGGGCTGTAGCGGCCTCAAGGGGGACCGCCCTCTTCTCCTCCGAGACCTGAACTGGCCGAGCCAGGGGAGCTTCCTCGGCCTCCCACACATCCTGCCACGTCATCCTCCTGGCGCAGGTGCGACCGCACCCAGGGCTGGCCCGCCTGCCTCTCAGCTGGGCGGCGGGGCTACAGCTGGTGTGCGGCGGCATGCCGCCGCGTCTCTGCAGCCCGGCTCCTTCCGGCTGTCGGTCGGCCAGTTCCTCGCCTCTCTGCTTGGGGTTTTCCTTGCCCTCGCGGACGGATCAGGGTTACAGGGCATCTGGGTTAGTCCTGGACAGCCTGGGATGGGGGCTGTCCCAGGACAATGGCGGCGACCCCCCGGAAAATACTTCGTGACCCCCTTGGGGGTCCCGACCCCCAGGTTGAGAACCACTGGTCCTACAGTCACTGGAGCAGACTCTTTCACTGTATGGAATCCCTTTGAAGTGGCTTTCTAAAACTGCAAGCAGTAAAATATCTAGGCGTGCCTTAGTGAAAGCCTATCTGTACTCATAATTCATTATATCAGCAAGGTACACTGGAAGAGTCAGGGGAGAAGGAAGGAACTGCCTGTATAGGAGGGTTGTTCTCAAAATTTCTACTAATCCAACACTGGTTTGAGCACTCTGCTCTAACAATCTTTGTTATACTAAACTTTTGGTGCATTGAAGCCAAAGCCTAGGCTTCTCATATATTCTTCTGAGAATCCAAGGCTATCCACTAACCTCAATACAAAACCACGATCTCCTGTCTGCCAAATTTCAGGTAGATAAAAAAAAAAGCCTAGAAAGAAGGGGAAAGCCCAACCATAGTTTGAAATACCCTAGGACTCCCACAAAGAAGCCTGAACCATTTTGTTTTTAGCAACAGAAACAACTTGGGGACACCACTGCACAGATGACTTGCTGATGATTTGAATGTAGTGTTCCTGTAACACCTGCCAGCATAGTGTAGTGAGAGCCAGCGTGGTGTAGTGGTTAAGAGCGGGAGACCAATCTGGAGAACTGGGTTTGATTCCTGCTCCTCCACCTGAGTGGCGGGCTCTAATCTGGTGAATCAGGTTGGTTTCCCCACTCCGCCACATGAAGCCTGCTGAGTGACCTTAGGCTAGTCACATTGATCTCCGACTCTCTCAGCCCCACCTGCCTCACAAGGTACCTGTTGCTGGGGGTGGGGGAAAGAAAGGAAGGCAATTGCCGGACCAGGGTCAATGTGTAGGAATTTGAGCTTAACCACACCACACATCATGAACATTAACCATAACTTTTTATTAATAACATTAACTTTTATTGAAAACATTAAACTTTATTGGAAATTTATTTGGCCACACCTTGATTGGCGACAGCTGCAATAGCCTTGGCGTAGCATGGGCACTGTGTCAGGTACGTCCGCCAACCCCAATGCGGCGAGATGTACGATCCAGCCCACAGCGCTCCCGCTGTGGGCATCCAAGGATGGTGGTACCGGGATTTACCAGGACGTGAGCCACTAGGTGTATTCCCCTGCCACTTGGGGAAGAGGCAGTCTGCCTCTCCCCAAAACCCCTTATTGTCCACTAACCCAGGGGAAAGGGGCATGCAAGCTGCTTCCCCCCCAAACTGACAACAGCCCCATGCAACCCCACCCCAAGCTGTGACATATGAGCAAACCATGAAACACATGCAATAAAGGGAATGTGGGATGGGACCAAGTCAGAGACAGTCTGAGCTCCTGGGCGATGCAACGCCCAATTTATCCTTCTGAGGAGGACCAGAGTGAAAACTTCTCCCTCCGATCCTCCTAGCCCGGCCCCACCCACCTGGCCAAAGCTGCACCCCCATTGGCTCATTTGAGCCACAGGAGCAAGCCCCATTGGCCGGGTGGAAGGCAGCAAGCAGCCACGAGGCACAGTCACCCGGCCAACTGCCGGTTCCATGTGCCTGCCCCCGCCGGTCGCTCCGCTCTCGCCCTTTGGTGCTTCCTTCCTTCCCAACTCTGCCGGCAAATGAGGCTCCCGTCGAGCCGGGAACCTTCGCTTATAAGCCACTTTGAGACTCCTTATGCTAGAGAAAAAGCGGGGATATAAAAACCAAATTTCTTCTTCTTCTTCTTCTTCTTCTTCTTCTTCTTCTTCTTCTTCTTTTCTTCTTCTTCTTCTTCTTCTTCTTCTTCTGCTGCTGCTGCTGCTGCTGCTGCTGCTACTGCTGCTGCTGGTTCTGCTACTGCTGCTGCTGCTGCTGCTTCTGCTGCTTCTGCTGCAGCTGGTTCCCAGTGTCCCCCTTGTTGATGAATGTTTACAGGATCTACTTGGGGAGACTTGAGCAGCATCGCTTGCTTCTTAGTCCACCATGAACAAATCCTTGTTTGGTTCCCATCTCACTAGATCTATCCCAGTTTGCAGACATGGCCTCTTTGCTGTGTCTCCAACTGTTCCTGGCTTTTCAGCATTTCCTTTTTGGCGTTCCCAACATGTAAAGTATCTGGATACCATATCTCCTATCTGAGCGGTTGTCCCTGGCCATTACTCTATGTCTTGTAGTTTCCTTTTGTGCAACACAGTGCCAGACTTTCCAGAATGAATCTTTTCCAACATGTTTGGTCTCTATTCTTTGGGAATCACAAGTTGTTCCCCTCACAGTATACATGGTTAACTCTTCTCTGATGTCCCAGAAATCCTTAATTTTGCATGGTACTTGAGATTTGGCTTCGAGCCAGCCTCCTATTATCATCACAATCAATGTCTGCATGGTTTTCTCTTTCTTTCTTTCTTTCTTTCTTTCTTTCTTTCTTTCTTTCTTTCTTTCTTTCTTTCTTTCTTTCTTTCTTTCTTTCTTTCTTTCTTTCTTTCTTTCTTTCTTTCTTTCTTGTCTTGTTTCATGCACTTTCTCCTCACTCAGTGGCTAGAAGTCTCTCTTGAGGATCATGTGTACTTGCTCCTCCACATCTTCTTCCTCTTTGGCATTCTTACTAGGTAGAAATGTTCTGGGAAACAAGTCTTCTATGGATATTTCCTATTCCACTTGCAAGTGATTGTCAGGTAATATTTGTGATGATGGAATGCACACACATACACACACACTTTAGCTAACGGCTTTTTTCTTAGGTTTCAAGTGGGTTGCAGTCTGTCTTCAGTGTTGCTGTTCTTCTGTAGATGGCTCACATACTTCTACAATTGCAAGCATTTCTTTCCCAGTTTGTGCATAATTTCACTGTGTAGGAGTCAGTGAGCATGATGGATATGCTACTAGACATTCTTCAAACTTTGACACAAATGCTATCACCAGGCAAACTTCCTTTGGCCAACTCACTTGATTTGATGTCAGGTGAACTCCTAATGGGATTCCCACTGATGGTCACTGTTGCCGTTTGCACTGAGCAGTGTTGTGCCTGTACAAAAGCCATAAGCTGTTTGTTCTACAGGTTCAGGTTGTGGCTGCTTTCATTGCTGCATCCCAGTTGTCAAGCTCTGACTGTTGTGTATGTATATAGTTGGGTAGTAAGCAAGGGGAAACCTAGGAGCTTGAGTTCTCCCCGAAGGATCCTAAACCCTGCTCGCCCTATTGGCTAAGCAAACTGACCCCATTGGCTCTAAGCCAACAGATACCATTGGTCACCAGGAGGTTATGTCCCCCCTATCACGGATCAAGGGGGGAGTGGCCGCAGGTGACCAGAGGGGCATATAAACAGGGTTTGCTCGTTGTGTTAACCAGTTCTGTGCTGAGATACAATAAAGCGGTTGTTGTTGAACTCCATCTCGGACCTTGTGAATCCTTCCCACACAGACTTAACAGTGGCGACGAAGACTGGAGAGATTTATTTGCTACCATCAACATTTTCCCCCCAAATTGAACTTGGCACAGTTATAAAATCACAAAAATTCTGCTATTCAGTGATATCCCTGGTGTCATGGCATCATAGAAGAAGAGTTGATTTTTATATGCAGACTTTCTCTACCACTTAAGAGAGAATCAAACTGACTTACAATCACTTTCCCGTCCTCTCCCAACAACAGACATCCTGTGAGGTGGGGGGGGGGCTGAGAGTGTGTGACTACCCCAAGGTCACCCAGCTGGCTTCATGTGTAGGAGGGGGGAAATAAATCCAGTTCACCAGATTAGCCTCCGCTGCTCATGTGGAGGAGTGGGGAATCAAACCTGGTTCTCCAGATCAGTGTCCACTGCTCCAAACCTCCGCTCTTAACCACTACACCATGCTGGCTAATTATAGTTCTAATTATAGTTCTGCTGACATCAGTAAGCAGAGGGGGAAGCAAATTCATGATCAGAAGGAGCAGGCACTGAAAGCCCACAGAAACACATACATTCAAATAGAGTTCTTTTTCTTTTAACCATCTGCATTTTAAAATTGGAAGTAGCAGCACACACATTGGGGTGGGGCTGGGGCTGCAAAAAGCCATTGCAAAAAGTCTTGGTATTTTCTTTCCTGACGTTTTGCCAGCAGCTGTGGCAGGCATCTTCAGAGGAGTAACACTGAAGGACAGTGTCTCTCAGTGTCAAGTGTGTAGGAAGAGTAATATATAGTCAGAAAGGGGTTGGGTTGAGCTGAATCATTGTCCTGCAAAAAGTATCAAAGGTAATGTGCTAATCATTGTCCTGTAAGTATCAAGATAATGTGCTAATGAGGGTGTGGTATGTTAAAATGGAACCATTGTATCCTGAAGTGATCTGTTAATGTGTGAAATCCAAAGCTAATCTGCATGGCTATTGTGGACTGTAGTCTTTGTTAGTCTGCGACAGACCCGTGGACCTCCTCTGTTAATTCATCTCGCTACTCTTTGTGATTGCTTCTTTACATTAGTTAATCCTGTTCGAGCCGGAATGGCTATATTTAGGTTTATTATAATTAATTAAGAATTTAGTTAAGCATGCTTTTGAGCCGGACTGGCTACATTTAGGTTTGTTATAATTAAATTAAGAATTTGCCTTAAGCCCTGCGAGGCTATCGTGTGAATATACTTTTTGACTCGGTTTTGAAATTGTTGTTATTGTATGTGTAATACACAGTTTTGCAATTTGACTTTTGATTTTTGATATCATTTAATCTTGAGCCATGTGCTGCCTTCGCATATAGTACCTGGAGGTTGGCAACCCTAGGTATACCTGAAAGTAATTAACACCTGTAAGGGAATGTATCTGCTGTAATTTGTTTGAGATGACCCAAACTAATTGATCTATCTGTTTGTAGAGTTCCAGCATTTGAATATTTTGACTTTAGGTCCTTGTAAATATTTCCTAACAGTTAACCCATGTTATAAATGCTGCTATGCTCCTTAATTGAAATTTGCAATTCCCATTGGTGATTTCCCTCTTTGCACTCAAATGTGATATGAATGAGCGACGAGGAACTCTGGATATACCTGCAATATCCACTGCAGCTCTTGGTGGCTGAGCGAGATTTTAGAAAGACTAAGGCATGACCTGAGCCAGTATGTCAGTGTGAATCCATTAACCTATATTAACATTGCCTTCAGCATAACTGCCTCAGGTTAAGTCTGTGCCCAAGTTTCTTTTTCTGAACAGCAGCTGCTGCTTGTAGGTTAAAAACATATCAGTAAACAAACCATTCTGTGATTTAATCCTGTAGATCTCCCATAGTTAAAATAGCCTTTACCATCTACTGCCAAATCATGGTCTTCAATTATCAGAACAGTATCCTGTGGTGATTTCAGTCAGAAATCCCTACCCTGCCTAGTCGGCATTGATTTTCCCTCTCTTCATTAATGAAGGCATGCATTCGCTCATGAATTTTATTTCAGAAATAATCATCAGTTTGGCTATGGGATTACAGTTCCCCTCAGATCCCATTTATGTAAGGTGGCTTCATAGGAGACGAAACGAAAACAAAGGCCTAAATGTGCATAGAGTTGGGCTGTACACGTGGGTCCCCTAGTTTTTGCAGCAGCATCATATCTAAACTTCAGAAGTAATGGCAATAGTGTGCTCAGCTCTGTCAAGTCCAAACCTGAAGGGTCACAATTCATCTGGAAAGCTTTCCAAGAGCTATCATAATGAAAGAAGGCCTATAGAATGTAGTTTACTCGAGGCCACCAAGAGAGAAGCATCTGTTTGGCTGCATAGACAATGGTCTAAGCGGATCCCTCATTTCCAGGTCTTGAGATCTACGTGGTTAATTTTTTGTGGTGGTAACTCTAAATAATCCCTCTAAATAATAACTCTAAATAAGATTTAAATAATCCCCAGTGAATTCCCCCAGAGAAGAGCAAACATGGGAGCTAGAAATTAAATGCTTTGACAGAAGCGACCGTAGAATTCTACTAAATTGCACAATGGAGAACTTGAGCCGTCTTAATGACTGCCGTTCAAAACAAATGGATACAAAGGTTGTGCATTTCCTATTTTTGTTAGAAAACTAATTGAAGGCAGCAAAAATAAGCTCAACAGGCTCCCGCCAATAACACACAATTTTGCATCATGCAGCGTACCTTCCAATATCTCCTCTGAGATTCATGACTGACGGTTCTGACAGAAACAATTAGGAGGGAAAAGTGACAGATATTGTATATATCTGGAGACTTAGTTTTGCTTCAACATATTTTCCCCCTCCCTGCTCTACATAATGATCAGATTTAGAACCTGCGGTTCACATAAGATGCAATCATGGGTCACTGTGCTACAGTTATCACAGCTGGGCCTCCCGATGCATTGTGCTCCCTCCAGAACCACATTCGATCTTTTCCTTTTATGAGAGCATGTGATGCGCTTTTTAAACATTTTCCAAAGTGTTGACCTTTAATTTTCTGTTACTTGTATCACTTGACATAGAAAGGGTACATCACATATCTAGATATCTAATTGTCAAGTGGGGCCAATATGCAGTTATCTAAATATGCAGATTGGGCCCGAACTGACAGAAAGGAGATTTTTTTCCAAACTTGGGGGACTCTCCAGAAAACCTTTTAAAAATTATATTGGGAGGCTTAAATCCCCCTGAAAGAAAAGTGCTGTTTGCTCATGTGCACACAGCTTACTTACCTCTGTTGTTGTAGTCTTGGCAATGATGGTGGGGGGCAGGAGCTGCAGTGGGCCTAGCAGGTAGGGTTGCCAGGTCCCTCTTCGCCAACGGTGGGAGGTTTTTGTGGTGGAGCCTGAGGAGGGCAGGGTTTTGGGAAGGGAGGGACATCAATGACATAGTGTCAAATTGCCAAAGTGGCCATTTTCTCCAGGTGAACTGATCTCTGTTGGCTGGAGATCAGTTGTAATAGCAGGAGATCTTCTGCTAGTACCTGGAGGTTGGAAACCCTACTGGCAGGGGAGACTGGGAGCCATGCCAGGCAATGGCAGTGGCTGCAAGTGTTGAGGGGGTTCAGGTGCTGCAGCTAGGCTCCCTAGAGCCCCATGGGACTATGCCTGCCTTTTTGCAGGCTCCTGAAAAAAGGGGTGTTCTCAGGCCGAATGGGCTTTGGGAGCTGACTAACATCAGCTCTGCCCCTGGGAACACACCCTTTGATGCTGGCATGAGTTTCTGCACTGGGAATACGCTATCAGTGAGGCAGCGCTGGTGCGGTGTGATTCCCCAAATCCACCATAAGTGCTCCAGCATTGGTGCCACTTTAGCCAGTAGGAGTGGCACTAAAGCTTAGTTGCCTGGGTATAAAAGAAAATATACATAAATCTGATGCAAGTAGAGAGGGATGCTTTTGGTTTCAAATTCAGAAGAAACTAATTATGAGGGTTTGGGTAGAAGTCTCCAACTAGTAGTCTCCAACTAGCAGGATATTGCTTCACAAATAATCTACAAGTAAAAAATAGCAAAATTTATGATCAGGAAATGATAAAAATACAATGAATTGGCTCCTATAACTCCTGTTAAGTGAGGAAAACATCCTCCACTGGAACAAGCCTGTCTCCAATGGAGAAAGCACTTAGACAAAAGAGAGTTGTAGGATCTAACCCAGAGATGTTGAACTAGGGCTGTCAATTCGGTTCATCCGAACTGAACAAACAGACGAATTTCCCCCGATTAAGGGGTTTTCAGTTCGGATGGAACCGAACTCCCAAAAAGGCAGGAAAAGGAAGCGCCGAATTTGGCGAGTTCAGCGATCGCCGGATAAATTTGGCAGGTTTGGCATTTCCTGAACCTGCCTTTTCCCGCCTTTAAAGACCCCCCCCGCCCGGTTTCCTGGGAGTCCCAGGAGTCCCAGGAAACCGGGCCGGGGGGGTGCCTTTAAACTGCTCCACACTGCCTGGGCAGCGCCCAACAGCTGAGCGTCGGGACCCAGGCAGCAGAGCAGTTTAACCCCCCCCCCCGGCTTCCTGGGAGTCCCGGGAAACTGGGCGGGGTTTTTTTTAAACTGCTCTGCGCTGCCTGGGCAGGCAGCTCAAAGCAGTTTAAAGACCCCCCCCCCTGCCCAGTTTCCCGGGAAACTGAGCAGGGGGGTCTTTAAACCGAATTTGTTCGGGAATGCCGAATTTCCCACCGAATTTGGCATTCCCGAACAGGGGAGGTTCAGAATTCGGCCGAACCAGATCCAACAGCCCTATGTTGAACTTATTTGTTATGAGGGCCGGATATGACATAAATGTCACTTGGTCAGGCCGGGCTGGGCCATGCGTACCATAACATTTAATGCCAGGTACTGGAGATACAAACTTTATAGAAGACACAGGCAAAGCCAATTAATGATATTATATTTTACTTTATTTTCTGCTTATATTAAAATATAAACATGCTTAAACAATAACACTCTTTATTTATTTTATTTAATAGTCTTTGATAATTGACACCTTGGGACTGGGGGGGTTAGCTGCCTTGGCTTATGAGTCCACAGTGGGCTCGCCAGCCCAGATCAGGAATGGGGGTGGGTGCTGGATAAGAGCTCTCAAGGGGCTGGCCCATATTTTACACCCATGTTTGGGTTTGACACCCATGTTTGACACCCATGATCTAACCCATAATTTCATAATTGTATATAAAGTCATGTCTCAGGCACCATATGTTGATAAACCACCAAGAACTTGACTAAAGTGGTCAAATCTCTCATTAAATATATGAACTTGTTTTTGAGTGTATAGATTCAGAAAACATATCATGTTAGATTGGATGATCATGAACACACATGAACACATGAAGCTGCGTTATACTGAATCAGACCCTTGGTCCATCAAAGTCAATATTGTCTACTCAGATAGGCAGTGAATATATGAAAAGTGTTGATTCCCTGGTAATCTGATTCTCTTGCTTCCTATAAACAGAGGTCTTCTATATGTGTCCAGTTGAAAGTTCGTCTATCTGGATACAATCTTCTAAGTTTCTGTCTGAGACTTCAGAATTATGACCAAGCCTTTATCTTGGATCCAACTATGATACCTTCCATTTTTGTCATTTTCTGATCAGTTTTCAAACTCACTGGAGGGAATGACTGGTGTTTAGATAAGGAATTGTCAAAAGACAATGAAACAGTAACCAGAGACAGGAAGATACTGGGATTGAGCTTGGACTACTTGCTTTTTGTTGCAGTGCCACACAGCTAATAAAAGGTGGCTTGGGCAGAAGTCCTAGGACCGTGTTGGTGAACCTATGGCAGGCATGCCGCAGCCGGCATACCGAGCCCTCTCTGTGGGCACGCGTGGACCCGTCGTGTCTGCCTAGGGCTGTGCCTTGTTGCCGTGGTGAGGGCACTGAGGGTGGTGCTCCTTCTCCCCAAGCCCATGCTCCCCAAGCCTGTGCTGGTGCCCTCCCTCTCTTTCAGCTGAGCTGCGGCTGCAGCTCAGCTGTTTGTCGGGGCCCCGCCCATCTTCAGTTTGGACCGGGAGGCTGTGGCCGAGCACCTTGCCATGCCCCACTCTCAGCTGAGCTGCGGGGCCCCCGCCTGTCTTCAGTTTGTCGGGGGCCCGCCTGTCTAAAAAAGCATTTAGAAAATTCTACATTTGCAGACAATCCTACAAGCCATCAGGAAATCTACAAGGAATTTTCTAGCATTGTAGCAGCTGCAAAGGTGAATTTTAGTAACAAGATTTTTACAGTTCCCTAAGATGGAGACAACCCTGTGTTTTCTTACTTCTCCAGATAAAGCCAAATTTGAAGAACTTGATCTTTCCTGCCTACACTGGTTAGATTTAGAAAATCTGGAAATGGAGCTAATAGAATTTCAAGAAAGCTCTATCAGGAAAAATAAATTCTATGACCTGCGTGAAACACTTGAGAAGATAGAAGTGATGCCAAAGGACAGCACAGTTAGTTCTGAAAATGAAATCCTTAAAGTGTGGAATTCTCTGCCCAATAATTTTAAGTCAATGAAAGAACTTGGGATGGCTTTCCTTACTTATGCTTGTGAGCAGCTGTTTTCAGCTTTGAATTATATCAAATCTGACACCAGAAACAGGCTAACAGATGACCTGAGTGCTGCATGTGTTGCTCTCAAACTTACAAAGTATGAGCCAAGGGTAGACAAATTATCAGCATGCACACAACAGCAAAAATCACATTAATTGTTCAAAAAATTTGACGATGTCCTCAAAGATGTCACAAAAATGGTGAATTACATCATGGCTCGTGCTCTGAATTGTCGACAGTTTCAAGCATTTCTTGAGGAGGTTCAGGCACAGGAGGTTCAGTATAATTGTTTACTTATATACAATAATGTCCGGTGGCTGAGCAGAGGACGAGTCCTGGAGAGATGCATGCCAAATGCAAACATTTACCTTTCAATAAAAAGTTGTTTGTATCATTGAAAGCTCTGTTATTGTGTTTTTCTTTTAACGCAAAATATGTGAATGTATGAATTGTTTTTTCTAAACTAAAACCTCAGTATTCAGGTTAAATTGCCGTGTTGACACTTGGCGATAAATAAGTGGGTTTTGGGTTGCAGTTTGGGCCCTCGGTCTCTAAAAGGTTCGCTATCACTGTCCTAGGATGATTTAGAGGCATTTCTAAGGGCTGCAGTGCCCTAGGATTGTCCTTATACCACACGTTTAAAAAGATTTGCAGATATGTAGTGCATGCGGGTATAAAGCAAAGATCTGAAGTTGGTGGGGGAAAAACCTATGCTATATTCCTTCTTGTTACTAGTATTATGTGAGGAGAATGGACTGAGAGATGAAGTTGGCTTCTCTGCTTCCCTGATATGCCTAAATAACAGTGCCCAAGACTGGCGTTAGGATGGTTGGGAGTTGTTTTGGCTTGGACAACAGAGAAAGGAGGACTTACATGTCTCATCTCTTCAAAATGATACATCCAGCATTGTTAGCAGAAGAGGATTGTGTCCTGAAGTCTCAAGAGATGTAGGGTGAAGTAAAGAGAGGATTGTATTTGAAAAAGAAAGAACAAAGGGCTGTTATGAGGAGAAAGGGAAAGAAGGGCAGAAGGTTCAGATAAGAATTCAAATTTTAGGATGCTTTCCAAACCTCTGAACTCTCGGAGAGTTCACTGCGAGTTCAGCCACCCACAGTGTGTACTTAGACTACATTCCTTCTTGGTCTCTTTATTTATATGGAAGCAATATCCATAAACACAGCCCGACAGCACTGTTTAACCATATCAGCTCCACATCTTTCTGGTGACATGAAAAATGCTGAGAAATGGCAGAGCGACATAATTGTCACCCACTTAGAGTCAGTTCACATGTTACTTCAAGCCATTTTCCCCCTGGCTCAAAGGACTAATGCAAAATATGAACTGATGGCTTCCAGGTCTAAGCTGCTGATTCACCGCTTGCATTCCTCCTGTGGTGAACCAATCTAAATGGAGTGATAGACTGACGTGGCAGTGCTATGGATCAGACTGTTTCGGTCAGCAGGTGGTGTCGGGTTTATGTCTCACTCAACAGAGAGTCCCACCAGGCTGGGGCCAGAGCTGAAAATGCCCTTGCTCTGCTCGAGGATGGCAGGGCATATTTTGGGCCAGGGATCACCAGCAAGTTGGTTCTGGTCAAGCACAGCGCTCTTTGGTGGGTATAATGGGAAAGGCAGTCCCACAGATATGATGGGCTTTTAAGGTAAATACTAAAACCTTGAAACTGATCCAGAATTCAATCTGGAGCCAGTGTAGCTGGAGGAGCACTGGTTATATATGTGCTCTCCAAGGGGTTGTCGTAAGGATCCCTGCTGCCACATTCTGGACCTGTTGCAATTTCCGGAGCCGTCTCAAGGATAGCTCTGTGTAGAGTGAGTTACAGTAGTCTAGTCTAAAGGTGACCATTGCATGGATCACTGTGGCTAGGTCAGGGTGGGACAAATGTGGCATCAGTTGCCCGGCCTGGCGAAGATGGTAAAATGTCTTACTGGCCATCTCTGTGACTTGGGCCTCCAAAGAAAGAGAGGCATCCAGGACTGCACCCAAACCCCTGAGAGAGGCAACTGGTGAAAGCTGAGCCCTGTCCAGAGTCAGAAGGCAAAGCCCCTAGTTGCCAACCTCCAGGTGGTAGCTGGAGATCTGCTATTATAAGTGATCTCCAGCCAATAGAGATAGGTTCCCCTGGAGAAAATGGCCGCTTTGGTAATTGGACTCTATGGCATTGAAATCCCTTCCCTCTCCAAACCCCACCCTCCTCAGGCTCCGCCCCAAAAACCTCCTCCTGGTGGCGAAGAGGGACCTGGCAACCCTACCTAGTGACCAAGGCTTTTCTTTTCCATAACAAGGCCTAAAACTAGATTGGAAAGGATCTAAATAATAACAGAAACATGCATGAGGAAAAAGCCAACTCAAAATCGGCTTCCAGAAAAACATTAGGGTAATAGTGGTCTCAAAAGAAGTGGGAAAAAACTGGGGGTGGGGGAAAAAAACCCCGATGGAAAAGAAACAAAAATGCATGTAGAAATCAGGGGATAAACCAAAGTAAAACCAATTTAAAAAACCATATGGGAAAAAAGAGTGTTTGATGACATTGTCAATGGGTGTGGAGAGTGTATGAGAACGGGGAGGTGCCAGGGGAGATCAGGATTCTGAACTGGGCATCTTGAGTTTGTAATTGCAGTGAAACACCCTAAAGGAAATATCAGAAAAGCAGCAGAATTATCTCATTCAGTAAGTATGGAGGATCTAGGAAAAAATACTGTAGGAAATCAAAAGGGAAGAATAAAACAAAACCTCTTCTTTAAAAAAAACCTTTTCCTTTTTGACTTCTGTTAACTGCAAGACATAAAAGGTCTTGAGAGCAAGCAATTGCTAGGCCTTTCACAGGAAATACAGAATATTTTAACATTCTCTTTAAGAATAGAAAATGAAAGGTCTGCTGCTAACAGATCCCCCAGAAATAACATGTAGTTCTGAGCATTAGAACACAGGACTCATAGCTGACATAAAACTTCAAAACAAAATCCTTCAGCATAAAAGAGGGAATGAGTTTTAACACCACTTCAGATTGCTATAAATCTGCAGCTGAGTTCCTTAGCACCACATAATGGAAGCTGCTTCCCTCCCCCTCTCCCCTTAACACAGACAAATATTTAGCTGTTCTGGCATTTCAACATAGCAGTTCTGAGCTGTCCTATTAAATAAGATTAGAGTCAGTTGTCTGTTTTTATTGAGTATTTGTTTTAATTTGTGTGATCTTTGTACTGCTGCAGAGTAATTTTTGTGTGGCAAGGAAAACTCATTAGAGATCTTTATTGTGGCTTCTACACTTCTCCTTTTATGAAACTCTCAAAAACCAAAGACACTGTACGTGAACAGAATTTAATTGTGGTAGCGATATTGAGTTGGCTCCCATAGCTTAAAATGTGACAAAACATGTATTTGTATTTGTTATAATTTGTAATTGCCAAACCCTTTCATACTTGATACATAGGCTTGTCAGCTCCGAGTTGGGAAATACCTGGAAATTTTGGGGGTGGAGCCTGAGGAGGGTGGGGTTTGGGAAGGGGAGGGACTTCAATGAGGTTTAATGCCATAGAGTTCATCTTCCAAAGTGGCCATTTTCTCCAGGCGAACTGATCTCTGTTGCTTGGAGATGAGATGTAATAGCAAGAGACCTCCAGCCACTACCTGGAGGTTGTAAACCCTATTGATGCAACCTTGAGTTGGCCTTTATACCAACAAGATCAGCTATGTTTGATCTGGGCATGATTGAGCACTTGGCAGTTTGGC
Organism: Euleptes europaea; assembly: GCF_029931775.1. Lineage (NCBI taxonomy): Eukaryota > Metazoa > Chordata > Lepidosauria > Squamata > Sphaerodactylidae > Euleptes > Euleptes europaea. The sequence goes on along the minus strand of NC_079320.1, from coordinate 62,487,620 downwards.
TGATATCCAGCTTGTGGTTGTGAGCAGAGAGATGATCATTTGGTGAGCTGTTTGGATGTGACCAGATGAATCTGGATGCATCTGTTTCATGTGATTACGCTGCTTTCTCTTAATATTACAGGGTTTTTAAATTACTGCATCTGCCATACCCCCATCATTGGCTTCTGACTCCAGTTTTAAAAGGAATTCAGATAAAAGGGAAAAAATCCTGTTTGAATTGAGACTTTTTAGGTGTCTTTGTGTGCTTTTGGTGTCTTCTTTATGATCATGAATCCTCTTCCTTCTTTGTTTACTGATTTCAGCAGTAGTTTGAGCCAAGTAATGCTGTTGTACTCTGACACAAGAATAACACCAAATGGTAGAAATAGGGTAATAGTGTAATTGTGCCAACTGAAAAAAATACAAATTAAAGGCCACTATTTCAGTAACAGCCATGAAGGCAATTCAGTTAGGAACTTGCTTTGCATCTGATTCAGGAAGTTAGACATGGTAAGTTTGTCTGGGGGTCATGTTCATGTTGAACTTTGTAGCATGCCTACTTTTATCACATGGAACATATGACGAAGTTATAATTTGTGGATAACAAAGGTAGTATGGATTCTGGTTCTTGAGTCTGAAAACTGAGAAGCAATAACTAAAATGCTGCCAATGGATTAAGGCACGTTGTGAAGGATATATGCCAGTATGGTGACTATTGACTGTGATTGTTCTTGCCTTTTGAAGAATACAGGGACTGTTGAGTTATTTTATTTTCATTACCTATTGATGCCAGCAACCCTCTCTGTTTTCACTCCATTGAGTATGAATACTCCATTGAGAGAGGAGGCTAGAAATATCTAGCTGTTGTGAGATGCCTCTGAAGGATTAGCCCTTTTCTAATGTTATATTCCTGACTGTGTGTATGGGATGAAAGCACTACATGTGATCCTGTAGGTTAATCTGGTTCCTGGTACACATGTATCAAGGCAGAAAATCCATAGGTTTCCCCTTTCAAAGGAAACAGTGACCTTTGCCTTTGTCCTGTATGCATGGGAAGGTTGCTAATGCCCACTTGGGAAATACCAGGAGATTTGAGGGGGGAGCCTTTGGAGTTTGAGAAGGGGAGGGACCTCAGCAGATTATAATTCCATAGAGTCCACCCTCCCTCCAGGAGACCTGATCTCTGTCATCTGGAGATCAGTTGTAACTCCAGCACATCTCCTTTCTCCACCTGGAAGTTGGCAACCCTAATGCACAGTCCTAGTGATGGAAATGTAATGTCTGAAAAAGTCTATTGAGATAAGCTTTCTTGGTCAAAGTTGTTTATGAATTAAAGATTTTGAACTGAAGGGAGGGAATGGATTGTTAGCAAGAACAAGGGAGACGAGAGAGAACTTGGGCCTCTGTACTTCTAAACATGCCTTTCTCAAATCCAGTCTTTTTAATTTGGGAAAAAAAGTCCAATAGGAATTTTTTTGCAGTAAGGTCCAGATAACTGACCATTTTAAAAGAGTGTTCTTACTCCTGGCAGCTGTACCTCCTTGTTAGGGTTGCCAGGTCCCTCTTTGCAACCGGTGGGAGGTTTTTGGGGCGGAGCCTGAGGAGGGTGGGGTTTGGGGAGGTGCAGATCTGTTTAAAGAGCCCCTCCATGAGCCTTCATGGGAGCTCCCAGCTGGGAGGCGCAGATCTGTCCCTCCCCCCGTGCGCCTTCATGGGAGCTCCCAGCTGGGAGGCGCAGATCTGTTTAAAGAGCCCCGCGCACACCTTCACGGGGCTTCCCTGGAAGCCCCGTGAAGGTGCGCGGGGGGGGGACAGATCTGCGCCTTCCAGCTGGGAGGCGCAGATCTTTTTAAAGAGCCCCCCACGTGCCTTCATGGAAGCCCCGTGAAGGCGCGCGGAGAGGGGGCGAACCCCAAATCTGTCAAATTTATTCACCGAACACCCCGAAGTCAGCGAATTCGGCTCCCCTGTTTCTCGCCTTTTTTTGAGTTTGGTTCGTCCCAAATCGGGGGAAATTCGGCTGTTTTTCGGTTCAAGACGAACCGAATCGACAGCCCTAGTTAGGACACTAGCTCTGGCTGTCCTCTTCACTATCAAGGATGTTAGTTCCTGAACAAAGCTTTATATACACTTTAACCAGGTTGTGCTGCTGTGTTAATTACTCTGCCAACCCTACTCCTTGGAAGGGCTATATGTAACAGCACCTCACTGAAGGAACAGGAAAAGTGGCTTCTACACAGGTCATGCGAATGGCACCTCAGGGTCAATTCCAACATTATAGTTGTGATGTGATTACCACAGAAAAAAATGCTTTTATGTCCAGTGCTCCATGTGGCTGTGGTAACATTTGAAATCAGTTCTCCATATTTGCTGGGGAGATTTCATAGTACAGAACCATGGGAGTACTGCGCCTGGCTGGTCACATTTTCATTAACAAGCATGCCACTGCAGTAATAATGTCTGAATTGGCCCTCAGAGAGGAATTGAGAGATTATGAGATTCACAATTAGGGCCTTTTACAGATGGGAAGGAAAACCATAAATATCTGTTAGTATTGAAGATATTACTAGAGCAGAAAGCTGTTATTTCTGTTCTTCAGTGTGAAGCCATAGATCAGAGATAGGTGTTTCTATTTAAAATTAATAGTTTTTTAAGGACAACTGGTTTATACAAGAAACAAAGATTACGGTGTTCTAGACCATATTGGTACATTGTAGCAAAAACAAGAGTCTTGTGATGCGTTAAAGACTTAACAATTTTAATCATGGCATAACTCTTCAGTGTAAAGACATTTCACTTCAGAGTACAATCTTAACTCTGCCAAGGTAACTCTGCTAAGGTCCCTAGGAGGGAAACCATAAATAGTTCCTCTAACCCTTTACCCTACCCCAATTCTGGAATCTTTGTAGTTTTTGTGTGCCTGTGTTTGATTCGGATTTTGATGTCCTTGGCATTATTTCCACCTCAGATAAAATGCTTTAACAATAGTGGTATTTTCTTTTCCATTGTGCTTTTTGGGCTATCTAGCAGGTATCAGTTGATGTTTAAAGTATTGATCATTGCTTAAAAAAAGATAGCAAAGTGAATGCCAATGCAGCACTAGTACCATGCATGCTAGCAAGACAGTAGGTAGTGCTAGAAGACCACTTGATCACTATTTTCTCCCCTTTTATGGAACTGGATAGGGAAAGACATATGCTTGACAACATAAAAAGGGAGAAAAAACTTAGCAAGTGGTCGGACTGCACTGGAATGGGGTGCTAGCCTTGCTGGAGTTCTCAAAACAATTTTAAAAAGCTTCAAAATGTCTAGATGAGGGATTTGACTCATGGAGTGCTCAGCCTCCAGCAGAAACATAAAAAGAAAAAAGAATAGGCAACACCATATGTGCTCGTGGTCATCAGCATGACTATTAGGAGGCCTAGCAATAGATGCTTTGCCCTGACCAGGATAAGAACATAAGAACATAAAAAAGGCTCTGCTGGATCAGACCAAGGTCCATCAAGTCCAGCAGTCTGTTCACACAATGGCCAACCAGGTGCCTCTAGGAAGCCACTAACAAGACGAGTGCAGCACCACCATCCTGCCTGTGTTCCACTGCACCCAAAATAATAGGTATGCTCCTCTGATTATAGAGAGAATAGGTATGCAGCATGACTAATATCCATTCCAACTAACAACCATGAATACCCCTCTCCTCCATGAATATGTCCACTCCCATCTTAAAGCCCTCCAAGCTGGCAGCCATCACCACATCCTGGGGCAGGGAGTTCCACTATTTAACTATGCGTTGTGTGAAAAAATACTTCCTTTTATCTGTTTTGAATCTCTCACCCTCCAGCTTTAGCAGATGACCCCGTGTTCTAGTATTAAGGGAGAGGGAGAAAAACATCTCCCTGTCCACTCTCTCCAAACCATGCATAATTTTATAGACCTCTATCATGTCTCCCCTCAGCCGCCTTCTTTCCAAGCTAAACAGCCCTAAGCATCTTAACCGCTCCCCATAGGACAGTTGCTCTAGTCCCCTAATCATTTTGGTTGCTCTTTTCTGCATCTTCTCAAGCTCTGTAATATCCTTTTTTAGGTGTGGTGACCAGAACTGTACACAGTATTCCAAGTGTGGTCTCACCACAGATTTGTACAAGGGCAGTATGATATCAGCAGTTTTATTCTCTATTCCTCGTCTAATTATAGCCAGAATGGAATTTGCCTTTTTTACAGCAGCCGCACACTGGGTTGATATCTTCATTGAGCTATCCACTACCACGCCAAGATCCCTTTCTTGGTCTGTCGCTGCCATCACAGATCCCATCAGTGTATATGTGAAGTTGGGATTTTTTGTCCCAATATGCATCACTTTACACTTACATTGAATCTCATTTGCCATTTTAATGCCCATTCTTCCAGTATGCAGAGATCCTTCTGGAGCTCTTCACAGTCCAATTTTGTTTTAACCCACCCTAAATAATCTGGTGTCATCTGCAAACATGGCTACTTCACTGTTTAACCCCAACTCCAGGTCATTGATGAACAGGTTGAAAAGCACCGGTCCCAACACAAATCCCTGAGGCACCCCACTGCTCACATCCCGCCATTGTGAGAACTGACCATTGATTCCTACTCTCTGCTTCCTATTTTTCAGCCAGCTCTCAAACCATAAGAGGACTTGTCCTCTTATCCCGTGACTATGAAGTTTGCTTAGCAGTCTTTGGTGGGGGACTTTGTCAAAAGCTTTTTTGGAAATCCAAATACACAATATCCACAGGCTCATTCCTGCCCACATGCTTATTGACACTTTTTTAAAAAAACTAATAGGTTAGTGAGACAGGACCTACCCTTACAGAAGCCATGTTGGGTTTTGCCCAGCAGACCTTGCCCTTCTATATTCTTGACAATTCTATCTTTAATAATGCTTTCCACTAATTTACCCGGAACAGACGTTAAGCTAACTGGCCTGTAATTTCCTGGGTCCCCCCTGGAACCTTCTTTATAAATGGGTGTTACATTGGCCATTCTCCAGTCCTCTGGTACAGAGGCTGATCGAAGGGACATATTACATATGTTTGTTAGAAGTTCAGCAATTTCCCATTTGAGTTCTTGAAGAACTCTAGGATGAATACCGTCTGATCCCTGTGACTTGTTAGTTTGCAGTTTGTCTAGAAGCTGGGTCTTCTTCTGGCCAATCAGTCGCGGTTGGGTGTATGAGCCCAGCTGCTGCGCGGCCCGGGGAGAGAAAGAGAGATAGCCCAAAGCTAGCCTGATCTCAGAAGCTAAGCAGGGACAGCCCTGGCCAGTACTTGGATGGGAGACCAGCAACGAAGTCCAGAGTTGTTGTGCAGGGACAGAGGCAATGGCAAACCACCTTTGTTTATCTGTTGCCTTGAAAACCCTATGAGGTTGCCATAAGCTGGTTTTGACTTGACGGCAAAAAAACAAAGCAATAAACTAGATGCTTCAGGGACTCGAAGCTGTACTAGAAGTGCTAGACTGCTTGCTACCAAAGCACTCACCATGGAAAAAAGGATCTCCCCCTCAACCAATATGTTAATTTGGAGAAGAAGGTCTAAAACGCATGGTCCCTTAGCCCACTTTTCCCCCTGTTTATTCCCTGTTTCACCCAGGATCAAATCTTTGCGAACGGACGGGACCTTATTTGCTGTTGGCTCAGCCTTGTCTCGACGCCATATGACCCCGGGAGCAGCACAAGAACAACAGCAATGGAAGGAATATAGACTCACACACAGAGACTCTCTGGCCATTTATGCACGGGAGGTTTTGCCTTGGATTTGCCGCTCTCTAGATGCACAGTAAGGGTTGCCTGCTCCCATTCATTCCAATGGGCGGATGGGGGGACCCCTTCCAGACCCTATAACCCGGGACCCATGATCCAATCTTAACCAAACATGGGGGTTCTTGCAGGTAGGGTCCCTCCAAGCTACCCTGAAAGTTTGGGACCTCGACCTCCAAAAATGCCCCCCTGAAGCTGCGGAAAGCCGCGAATGTGCTTTAAATGGCTTTATTCCAATGGGCGGATGGGGGGACCCCTTCCAGACCCCATAACCGGGACCCCCTGACCCAATCTTAAACAAACCTGGGGGTTCTTGCAAGTAGGGTCCCTCCAAGCTACCCTGAAGGTTTGGGACCTCTACCTCCAAAAATGCCCCCCCGAAGCCGCGGAAAGCCGCGAATGTGCACACGCACCCTCCCCCTGGGGATCTCTCTCTCACACAAACAGACACTCTTTCTCTCCCCAGGCCGTGCAGCGGCTGGGCTCACGCACTCATCTGTGACTGATTGGCCAGAAGAAGACCCAGCTTGGCCACCAATTGGCCATGGGAGAATGCTGCTTCGGGGGTGCTGAACTTGTACGAATTTATTCGGCGTCTGCCTGAACTCGCTGAGTTTGGCTTGTTGTTTTCCCACCTTTTTTGACTTTGGTTCTATCCATTTTCTGTTTTCATGGACGGATCAGCACACAGCTTTACATCCCCTTTTCGGGGATGTACTAAAACGAATGACAAGTCAGCCCATTGGAAGCAATGGGAGAGGCTGCCCAGCCCATTGAAGATAATGGGAGAGGAGAATGTCAGTTGAAAGCCCCAGGGACCCCCAGAAGTGTTCTGAAGGGGGGGATGACAGACCCTGGGACCCTCAGAATTGTTCTGAAGGGGGGATGACAGCCCCCAAAAGGATTGAAAGCCCCGGGGACCCCCAGAAGTCTTCTAGGGTGGGGATGACAGCCCCTGGGACCCCCAGAGGTGTTCCCAGGTGGTGATGACAGCCCCCCAAGGGGATTGAAAGCCCCAGTGACCCCCACAAGTGTTCTAGGGTGGGGATGACAGCCCCTGGGATGCTGTTTTGAATCTCTCTCCCTCCAGCTCTAGTAGATGAACCCGTGTTCTAGTATTACGAGAGAGGTAGAAAAGTTTCTCCCTGTCCACTTTCTCCATACCATGCATGATTTTATAGAACTCAATCATGTTTCCTAGCTAAACCGCCCTAAGCGTTTTAACCGCTCCTCATAGGGCAGTTGCTCTAGTCCCCTGATCATTTTGGTTGCTCTTTTCTGTACCTTCTCAAGCTCTGCAGTATCCTTCTTTAAGGTTTGGTGGATAGGAGTGCTCTGCCTCCTCCATTTCCCCCATCTGGCCTGCCTACTCCTGGCCCTGGCCTGCTCCTGCCCCCCACCAGTCATTGTCAGATTGCCCGGTCTCCTTGCCTGCTCTTTTGAAGCCAGTGCTGCCTCGGCCTCTCCTGGAACCTGCCAGGCCTTTTCCTGGCCAGCACCGCCTTCAGAGAGCACTATATAAGGTGGGGGGGGGGGATGAACAAATACACTTGCACATGTGGGAATGAAGGGAACAATGGCAGTACCTCTTGTTTCTCCTCAATAAGTATGATGGAATAGGGCTTGATGTGGGAATAGAGACCAGTCTACCATTCTTCAAAATGTTAAGAAATTTAATAAAGAGTAACAAGAGCACACAGCATTTTTAAACCACAACAGAAGAAGCAATGGTTGGAAGAAAGCAATTTAAAAACAATCTTCTAACCCTCACACTGTACATTTCCTACAAGACAACAAAATTAGGACAGACTGTTTAATTCTTGTAGCTACAAGTATTCAGAACTGTTTCATTAGCTCAGTTTCATGGAGTGAAGATTCTCCCCTTGTTCATCCACAGGTGGTCATGGCTGCTATTGCTATGGAGCCTCCCATAAGGAGGCCCGATGGCGAAGAGCTAACAAAGATTTTTTCCTCATGCCCGGGTTTTTATAACTTTTTTACTGCCCACTCTTTCTAGGTCCTGTCTCACTTCCTGCCCCAAGAGGAAAATCTGTTCTTTCCCATTTTGGTTCCCAATGGGGTTGCTACCTCTGGGTTGGGAAATACTTGGAGATTTTGGAGGTGGAGCCGGTGGGGGGGCGAGGTTTGGGGAGGGAAAGGACTCCAATGGGGTATAATTATTGTTGCCAGGTCCCTCTTCACCACCGGTGGGAGGTTTTTGGGGTGGAATCTGAGGAGGGTGGGGTTTGGGGAGGGGAGGGACTTCAATGCCATAGAGTCCAATTGTCAAAGCAGCCATTTTCTCCAGGTGTACTGATCTCTGTGGGCTGGAGATCAGTTGTAAAACAGGAGATCTCCAGCTAGTACCTGGAGGTTGACAACCCTAGGTATAATGCCATATAGTTCGCCTTCCAAAGGGGCCATTTTCTCCAGGCGAACTGATCTCTGCCTCCTGGAGATCAGTTGTAATAGTGAGAACTCTGTGGCTTAGGTGTGACTTTTATCTCTTCTGTTTTCCCCTGTGCTAGGGCCATCTGTGAAGCTGGATGATGCTTGTGCAGGGAGATGTCATGCCCAACCCACTTTCTTCTTGTGTATCTGTCAGCTTGTAAAAGGCACTTCTGTAGCCTCTGAGCCTGTGCAGACCCAACTATTATAACTTTGACATAAATTGATCACTTCTGTGGCTGTGTATCAGGGGCAATAAAGACGATAGATCACCTTTTAAAAAAAAATCTGTGATCAATGGATTGCACCCAAGGCTCTCTGAATTGCTCTTATTTTATCTAGATGTCGGCTTCCTGTTGAGCCATGGGCGGCATCAGTATTGCTAGCAGACTTTGCCATAAATTCAGGCAAGGAGTTCCAGAATGTGGGGGCCATAGCTCAAAATCATTAAACCAATGCAAGTACCTTCATTGTCAATCTTTATTCACGTGACCATGTAAAAAACAGATGTGCGGTGTCCTGGGCCATATAAAAGCTACTATGGGCTGCATGAAGTGGAGCTGAGAGAGAGTGGAAGGGGCACAGAAGCACTGGCACCTTCCCTAGTTCTAGCAGTTAGTATATGCAGAGTTCAGGTACAAAATCTTAAATTCTCCCAAGCTTCAAAAGCAACATTTCATGATTTAAAAAAAAAGGCCCCATGACATAGTTAAAAATCAATGCGATTTGATTGACTGTTAGTATTACAACTCACCAAAGTGCCATTTTTTGATTCAGTGGAACACTTGCGTTGAGGAGTACTCATTGTTTTATATCCTGCACTAATGAAATGTCATGTGGCCAAATGATATAATTTTTAAACAGTTCTTTTTACAAGCGTTTTAAAGTGCAGTGTGGCTAAGTACGAGGACACAGAGTTTCATAAAGGTTAATTTAAAAAGAAGAGAACAATCTGCTTAATTTGTTAATAAAACTAAATATTAATGTCTGGCCAAACCAGTCATAAACCAGAACATATTCTTATAATCATGGAAATAACATTAGCATAGGGCAAATGCAGTTTCATAATTCCTTAGTAAGTTAGGCATTACAATAAGCTCCAGTGCTTATTTCTTTTCTTCAGGTTGGCTAAAATTAATTCAGCAAATAAAGAAAACAGTTTAGCTTTCATTAAAGCTTTTTAAACAGTCCTGGAAACCATCTGTAGACCACTGGAATGTCTGATAGTCATTTCTTACTCTCAAAATATACTAACCCTGAATTTGGTCACCATCTGCCTTCTCTTTTCACCAGCAAGTTATGTTTTCAGCGAGGTTGCTTATAGAACAAGAAGCAATAGGGATCCAGATTCTCATGGATGAATTGATTCATTTAGACATTTGTTATGCCTCAAATTGAAATTATACTACAACTATCAGTGAATCCAAGCAATGATAAAACCATTGCAATCTAATATCCAAAAGACTGAACAACCAACATTTGTGTCAGTCAGCAGCAAAAAACACCACCATCCACTCTGAGTAAACATCAGATAGATAACAAAGATAAAAACTACTAAAATGCACCACTAAAAAGGTAGAATAAAATGTCAGTTTAAAGCTTGGGAGAGCCTCTAGGAAGCGCACAAACAAGACTGCAACAGCATCCTGCCTATGTTCCACAGCACCTAACATAATAGGGCTAGGCATACTCCTCTGATACTGTAGAGAATAGGTATGCATCATGACTAGTATTCTTTTTGACTAGTAGCCATGGATAGTCCTATCCTATCCTCCATGAACATGTCCACTTTCCTCTTGAAGCCTTCCAAGTTGGCAGCCATCACCACATCCTGGGGCAGCGAGTTCCCTACTTTAACTACATGTTGTGTGAAGAAATACTTCCTGTTATGTGTTTTGAATCTCTCACCCTCCAGCTTCAGCAGAGAGAGGAAGAAAAGCTTCTCCCTGTCCACTCTCTCCATACCATGCATAATTTTATAGACCTCTATCATATCTCCCCATAACCGCCTTCTTTCCAAGCTAAACAGCTCTAAGAGTTTTAACCGCTCCTCGTAGAGCAGTTGCTCTAGCCCCTTGATCAATTTGGCTGTTGTTTTCTGCACCTTCTCAAGCTCTGCAATATCCCGTTTTAGGTGCGGTGACCAGAACTGTAAACAGTATCCCGAGTATGGTCTCACCATAGGCTTGGAATGGGGATCCTAACTAGTGAGCAGTACAATGTAGTACAGGTGGTGCTTTGAGTACAGGCAGGTCCTGATCCATTTAGGGCTTTAAAGGCAAGCAAATGAGGGAATAAACATTTGAATTAGAATATAACCAATGGGGGTGTTCTCTCCCCCCTTTCATTTAATTTTTGATTTAATTATTGCCTTGCAGATCCAGACTCTGTTACCTGCGAGTGTCACTTTTTTATTTGAACATCACTGGATATGATTTGCTTACCAGCTCTTCCCCTGTAGTATGGCTGGCAGTCATGTCTGGATTTCGGCAATGGTGCCATCACTTTTAGAATGCTTCCTTACCAGCATTCTAGTGGCTGCTGAAGTGATACTTTTTCAGAGTACTTTTAAAGTTTGTTCTTGTGGAGGGCTCTTTGTTCACATGGCTGTTACTCTTTTTGGCTGATGTCCTTAAAACACAATGAACATTTACCAAGAGCTGCTGCCAATCAGGGTATCTTAGCGGTTGTCCCAAACATACACAGTTCATGTTATCTTATTCACCTCTGCCCTACCATCAGTCTCAGAAGCCAAAATCTCAGCTATCTAGGGTTGCCAACCTCCAGATACTAGTTGGAGATCTCCTGCTATTACAACTGATCTCCACCCGATAGAGATCAGTTAACCTGGAGAAAATGGCCACTTTGGCCATTGGACTCTATGGCATTGAAGTGCCTCCCCTCCCCAAACCCTGCCCTCCTCAGGCTCCACCCCTCAAAAACCTCCTGATGGTGGTGAAAAGGGACCTGGCAACCGTACAGATATCCTAGATGCAGATTCAGGAAACAGCTTTAAAACAGGGCCGTAATAGATCAAAGGCTAGGAAGCAATTTGCGGAGAATGAATCAATAATTAGTAGCACCAACCACTGTTCGATGCTTCTTCTATGCACATTGGAAGGCTATATCATAAACAGTGCCATGTTCTTTCCTCAGCACAACACATGTGAAAACCCAATTCACCTGTCTGTTGAATTGACCTTTGCTGCTGTGACCAATGCTTCAGCCTACCGTTTGCATCATGCTGGTAGTGGGACTTTACACGCTATGAATCATTCCTGTGCCGACTATTAATGCACCTGACTTGGGCAAGAGGACAATGATAAAAAAAAAACACCCCACTAAGATGCTGCAGGTAATTTAATTAGAAATCAAATTTTTATGTCAGTGTTAATGGTTGCTACCTCAGCTAACCTGACAATAAAGGTTCCACAAGCTACAGTGACATCTGGCACAGAATCCCATGTAGGAATTATGCCGAGGCAATAAAAGGCACTTAATTAGCATTGGAGATGGTGTTTCAACATTTATGAGATGTCTGCAAATTTGCATACAGATACATAATTACATAATTTGCAGCTGTTGTGCTTGTTCTGTAAGACCTTGCCACATTATTAGTGGATTACATAAATGAGGAATCAGTTCTCTGTATCTCCCATTTTCTCAGTGGCCCGAAAGGTATGCAATTTCACGGGGAGTCCTTTCACCTGACCTAGAGTCCTTGCACCTGAACTTTTGTAATTTTGGTCTCAGAACAGGGTAGAAAGGAAAACATCATGTGACTCGGCTCAGCAGGAAAAGGTCTGCTGAGCTATTTGTAAATACTGTTTACAAGTATTGAGGAGCATCCATCAACAATGGTTTTTGTACTCTCTTTTCTCCTAAAAAAAGGTTTAGTTTCTACATTAAAAGAACCGTTCCTTCTTTTAATCAAAACAGTAGGTTAAATATTTTGACTGTAATCTGTGATATATAAAATGTTTGAGATTGGCCACACAGCATCCAATGTATCTGGCTTCAGTTGAGGAAAGAAGCGTGAAGGGGGCAATTCTATCGTGAATTAGGGTTTCCAGGTCCCTCTTCGCCACCGGCAGGAGGTTTTTGGGGCGGAGCCTGAAGAGGGCGGGGTTTGTGGAGGGGAGGGGCTTCAATGCCATAGTGTCCAATTGCCAAAGCGGCCATTTTCTCCAGGTGAACATATCTGCATTGGCTGGAGATCAGTTGTAATCTCGGCTGGAGATCTCCAGCTAGTATGTGGCAGTTGGCAACCCTATTGTGAATTAAGTTGTATATTCCTAAACTGCAAACTAGAAATGTTCCAAATAGTTCACAAAGCTAGTATCAGGAGTTGTATATTCCTAAACTGAGAACTAGAAATGTTCCAAATAGTTCACAAAGCTAGTATCAGAGCTACTAATGGAGTCTTATGAATGTCTTGTATCCTGCACCAACAAAATAGGAGTGGGAAGAGCAGCCTGCTAATGTTAATAACTCCCAAACCATCTTTGAAGCTTTAGATGGAAAAACACAAATGATTCCTGTGATTTTGGACTGGTCAGAAGCCAGTCCAACCCAGTTCCGGTCAGAAACTCCCAGAGAGTTTATTCCAATGGCTTGCTGTCGAGTCTCATTTTTCTAGACATGCCAGGAGCAAGAGGGACAACAAAAGAAGAGAGAGAGAGAGAGAGAGTTAGTAGCAGCAGTTGGGGCATTGGGAGCAGTGTCATTCTAACTGATGTGTTTTGATCAGTGTTCCCACTTTCCATCAACCTTTGTACTATCTCTCTTGCTTTCTATACAAGTTATCTATATAACCACAGGTCCTGATTGTCTGCACTCTTCTATTTTGGGGGGCTTTATGCTTGCTAAGCAGGCAAGGAACAAGCTTGTATCCACTGCCATTTTCTCCAGCTGAACTGATCTCTTTCAGCTGGAGATCAGTTGTGATAGCTTGAGATCTTCAGCTAGTATCTGGAGGTTGGCAGCCCTACCCATTTCCTCACATCAAGGTGACCTTGCCCAGTGTTTTTCTGGCCACAGACAACTAAGCAGTAACTTCTTTGCTTCCTAATGTTGTTTCTTTGGACCACAATGAGGCCTCTTTCCCACTACTACTACAAGCAAATTGACAATTGGCTGGTAGGCCTCTAAGATAGCTGAGCGTCGTTACACTGAACAGTTCTATGTTGTTGTTACTTTTAGAAATAATTACTTTTATGCAGATTAAATATGACAATATTATCTGTAGTGTTCAGGAAAGAAAGGGTACAAGATCTGTCAGTTACGTTGCGGCAAAACGGAGGTTCGAGAAAGCAGTTTAATTGACTAACGGTCTCGGGCCTCTCTCCTCCACGAACCTCCGTTTTGCCGCAACAGTTAATAGGAAGCTAGGGGCTAGATTAAGAGGAAGGTGCTTCAGCCAAGAAGCCAGATACTAAAATCTACTCCATATATTAAGTACATTTCAATCCTTTTTAATATCTTTTATGTCACAGAGAAGGCTATAGCCCTGAAGTAGAATACAAGGTTTGCATTCAGAAGGTCCCATTAGGAATGTATGAATACAAATATGCCCCTTTTCATCTGTTTTCTTTCATATGTTGTAAATTTGTTTTGTTTCTGCTGTAGCACTTTTATACCATTTTTAGTCAATTGAGGCAACAACATACCTCCGTTTTAATGACAATAATTCTATTGAGTTTCATTTGTATGGTTAGGGAAAGAATGCCTTCAGTTTTGTCTCAAGGGGCGATAAGTCATATCAGACAAGGAATCAAAACAGCATGTTCTGAAATTTTGTAATGTTCCTAGTCCCATTTTCACTTTTTGGCCTCTCCAGTTAAACTATTTCAGGTAGCAGGGAAGAAAGAATTTATGCTCATTTGAAGGACTACTGCAATAACTACAGATTCCCCTGAAGAAGCCTTTTGGGTGAAGCACGTAGGGAATTTCTATTCTGAATATTATGAACAAATAATTTTTTGTACCTATTTTGCACCATTGGCCTTGGTAGAGTTGCCAGGTCCCTCTTTGCCACCGGTGGGAGAGTTTTGGGTCAGAGCTTGGGGAGGGCGGGGTTTGGGAAGGGGAGGGACTTCTACGCCATAGAGTCCACTTGCCAAAGCAGCCATTTTCTCCAGGAGGATTGATCTCTATCGGCTGGAGATCAGTTGTAATAGCAGGAGATCTCCAGATAGTACCTGGAGGTTGGCAACCTTAGGTCTTGGCCTTATTTTTATCTCCAGGTAGCAGGACAGGAAAACAACTCTGCCTGAGATTTGAGAAACCACTGCCAATCAGTATCGGGCTAGGTGGACCAATGATCTGTTTATGAGGCAGCTTCTAGTGGTCCATATGTCCCCGACATCTGCATTTATGTATGTAAGTGCTGTCAAGTCACAACCAGCTTATGGTGACCCAATCAGGGTCTTTCAAGGCAAGTGAGAAATAGTGGTCATTTACTTTTGCCTTCCTCTGCAAAGCCTTCCTCAGTGGTCTCCCATCTAAGTCCTAACCCTGCTTAGCTTTCGAGATCTGATGAGATCAGGTATACCATACGACCTTCCATACCATGTCACCTTTCATTAGGGTTGCCAGCTCCAAGTTGAAAAATACCTGGAGATTTTGGGGGTAGAGCCTGAGGAGGGCAGGGTGTGGGGAGGGGGGACCTCAATGGGGTATAATGCCATAGAGTACACCTATGGGAGCCAGCATGGTGTAGTGGTTAAGAGCGGTGTTTTGGAGTGGTAGACTAATCTGGAAAACCAAGTGTGATTCCTCACTCCTACACATGAAGCCAGCTGGGTGACCTTGGACTAGTCACAGCTCTTATATAGCTCCTCTCAGCCTCACCTACCTGACAGGGTGTCTGTTGTGGGGAGGAGAAGGGAAGTTGATTGTAAACTGGTTTGATTCTTCCTTAAGTGGTAGAGAAAGTCTGCATATAAAAACCAACTCCTCCTCATCCTTCTTTTTCTTCTTTTTCCTTTTCTTATTTTTCTTCTTCGCAACATTCACTATTCAGCAATACTGGATCACGGATACTGAGTTAAGAAACAGTAGTCTAACTAGTTAGGCTTAGGGATGGTTAGTCTCCAGCCAGTCAGATCACATCTTGAGGGCCAGTAGCACTCGGACAGCTGGCATTTTAATGATCAGTTTGCTTTCAACTCATTCATAGCTATTCAAAGGGTTGGCTTACTCCCTCCCAACCACCTTGCGCCACAGCACAATTGGCTTTGATGTACATCGTGTGGCTTTGATGTGCATCATCACACAGCCCAGTGGAACTATCCCCCCCAGTCATTGCTGTGTACCACTTTGCTCTGTAGCTCAATACTGAGTTTTTAAAAAATCATCAAGGATAGAAACTGCTGGCAAATCAACACTTTTAAAAAGTCCTTTTTAAAAAGTTCTGATCGTTTTGATGCACAACCTGTACTTTGGACAAGAGGCCACAGTTAGAACAGAATATGGAGAAACGGAATGGTTTCCAATTGGCAAAGGAGTCAGACAAGGATGTATTTTATCTCCCTGTCTAGTCAATCTATATGCAGAACATATAATTAGGAAAGCTGGATTAGATTTAGATGAAGGTGGAGTGAAAATTGGAGGGAGGAACATTAATAATTTGAGATATGTCGGTAACACTACATTATTGACAGAAAATAGTGAAGATTCGAAACAACTACTGCTGAAAGTTAAAAGAGAAAGTGCCAAAGCAGGACTACAGCCGAACATCAAGAAAACAAAAGTAATGACTACAGGAGAATTACACAACTTTAAGGTTGACAATGAGGAAATTGAAATTGTTGAAGACTTTCTATTCCTTGGCTCCACCATCAACCAAAAGGGAGACTGCAGCCAAGAAATCAGAAGGAGATTGAGAGTAGGAAGGGCAGCCATGAAGGAGCTAGAAAAGATTCTGAAGTGTAAGGATGTGTCACTGGCCACCAAGACTAGATTAATTCATGCCATCGAATTTCCTATTACTATGCATGGGTGTGAAAGCTGGACAGTGAAGAAAGCTGATAGGAAGAAAATAGATTCCTTTGAAATGTGGTGTTGGAGGAGAGTGTTACGGATACCGTGGACTGCCAAAAAAACAAATCAGTGGGTTATAGATCAAATCAACCTTGAACTGACCTTAGAAGCTAAAATGACTCAACTGAGGCTATCGTATTTTGGTCACATCATGAGACGACAAGAGTCACTGGAAAAGACAGTCATGCTAGGAAAAGTTGAGGGCAGCAGGAAAAGAGGAAGACCCAACAAAAGAGGGACTGACTCAATAAAGGAAGCCACAGCCCTCAATTTGCAAGATCTGAGCAAGGCTGTCAAAGATAGGACATTTTGGAGGACTTTCATTCAAAGGGTTGCCATGAGTCGGAAGCGACTTGACGGCACTTAACACACACACACAATTCTACCTATATGGCTTCTTCCTAGGGTCCTACCATTTGCTGTTCCCTTTTGTATTCTTTAGGGGCATGAATGACATTAATGACTATGCAGAACAATGGGAAGACCCATTCCCCCCCCAAAAAAAAGAACAGTTTGAAAGCAAGTGCACCAGGGTTGCCAACTCTAGGCTGGGAAATTCCTGGAGATTTGGGGGTTGAGCTTGGGGAATGTGGGGTTTGGGGATGGGATTTGGCAGGGTATAGTGTTGTGGAACCTGCCCTCCAAAGCAGTCATTTTCTCCAGGGGAACTGATCTCTGTAGTCTGGAGATCATTTGTAATTCTGGGAGATCTCCAGGCCACATCTGGAGGTTGGCACCCTAAAGTGTATTGTGATCATGCCAGGCAACAACAACAACAACGTTGTATAATCCCTGTATCAGAGCACTGACTGTACTAGAAAAAGTCTGCAAAGAGGAAGAAGAGTTGGTTTTTATATGCTGACTTTCTCTACCACTTAAGGAAGAATCAAACCGGCTTACAATCACCCTCCTTTCCCCTCCCACAACAGACACCGTGTGAGGTAAGTGGGGTTGAGAGAGTTTGTAACCCAAGGTCACCCAGCTGGCTTCATGCGCAGGAGTGGGGAAATCAATCCAGTTCACCAGATTAGCGTCCACCACTCATGTGGAGGAGTGGGGAATCAAACCTGGTTCTCCAGATCCAGAGTCCACCGCTCCAAACCACTGCTCTTAACCATTACACCACGCTGGCTCTCTTGCACTTTCTGCTAGGCAACCAATTATGTTAATAAGCAAAGGCTACTTTCATTCACATGCTCAAGCAACTAGAAGCTGGCAAGCAGAACTAATATGCAGCTGCAAACCTGTTTGCCAGTCATTCGAGCTGTTTGCCGCTGATCCAAACAAATCTGGGGTCCAGCTCCCACTGATCACAACTATCGAACCAAGTTAAATTCAACTGTGTTCAAATGTGTTCGCTGTGGAATTTGCGCCATCCCTAGTTAGGCTTCCTTTATGTTCCATGTGTGGAGCATTATAATGTCTTTGTGGTTGTATTATAGTGCCTGGTATTGAGCAGCATCTGTTTATGTAAGAAAGGAAAGGGGCTGCCAAAGCAAAAGTAATGTGATCTGTTGCAAATATCAGATAAATATTGAGGCTGAGCAATTCTGACAGCTGAAATACAAAACGGGCACAGATACTTAGCAGATAAATTTGCAGCCCAATTTAATGTATCGCCAGCCCATGTAAATTAAATTATTTAACTGTCATAATGAAAAAAAGATTAATTCTTCTGGATAAGATGCAAATAAAAGATAATAACCTGGAAAAGTTCCCGCCACATATTATTTTTATTTTCATCTATTTGAATGTTTAACATTACTATTTTAATACTCCAGATATCCCAGTTAGTTGCTGTTACTGAAGGAATGGAAGGAACGGCATCTTGCCTTCCTGAGAAACTTTTTTAGGCCCTGGTATCCAGCTGCCACTCAGGGACCTCCCGAGAACATGTAGATTCATCTGCTGAGAAGATATTCTTCTAGAACAATATAAAAGTGACAGGGAACAAACCCTAGAAAATACTTTATAACAAATCATATAGTACCTGTGCAATCTAGCATGTGGGGAAGAGATTAAGAGAAATATCCCAGAGAAGTAAATTGTACTAAGGAAAGCGGGAAAAATGTATTTATAAAAAGATTTATTATAAAAGAGGGGGGGAAAGGTTGTTGCATTCAAAAAAGTGGGGGGGAAAGGGCAAAAGAAAATACAAGGAAGGCACAGAACACCCAGCAGAGAGATTTTCAAATAAAAAACAATAACACTGGACTGACTCAGCAAGGCTGTTAAAGGTAAGACATTGATTCATAGGGTTGCCATGAGTCGGAAGTGACTTGAGGGCACTTAGCACATGCAAACAACTCAGCTAAGTTCAGGTTACCTAGGCTGTAGCAGGTTCCTTAGATCATTTGCTGAATTGGAGGAGTCCTTAACCCCTACTCAATCTCCTGTGGTCCCAGTTCCTACTGAAAACTGAAGACAAGGGAAAGTCTCAAATGTCCAGATATTTACAGTCAATGGAATTGGACCTAAGCCAGCCTCTTCTCTAAGAGTAAGAAGCTGATTTTGCCAATCCCATGCCAATACCCATCTGCCAGAGACTACTGTTATCAATCAGAGACATGAAATATAGTCCTGCCCCCATCAAGCATCTGGTAATGGTTTGAACTTCCATGACAAATAGGTGGTCTGGCCCAAACCGGATTGTCCTTTGTCCAAATGAGATTAACTCTGTCGGGATGGCCCAATGTGGAATGGAAATGAACGAGTCATTCTAATGTAAACCCCCAGGGGTCCAAGATCCCAGACACTCTTGCCCTAATAAGGTTTGAGGATTTCTATCACAGTTACTACTATTGCATATTTGAACATTTCAAACTAAAATAAACAATGATTCCAGATCTCAGAGCAGGTATGTGGTGTTCCGAAATGTTCCGAAAAAATAAATTTAAAATAACGTTAAGGGATGGAAAATTCTCCTGGCGAATTTTACAATACTGTGATCCCAATCCACCTTGTCCTCCTACCCATCTCTTTGGGAATATAGAGTTTTCTTCCTTCTGGGTTGGATTCAGATTAATTTTTCTGCTAATAGAAGGGGAGGGGCAACTTCTGCTGAATTTTTGTTGCAGATCTTCCCCATGTTGTTTGTTAGGGGCAGGGTCAATTTTGATGCTCGCTCAAAGCTCTTTTTTTAATGCGTCCTTTAAAATGTCTATTCATGGTCTCAACGCAAAAGGAGGAAATCCACCCCCACTCGCCTGCTCCTTTGTTCCTTCCATTAGCTACTGCCGTTTGCATAGCTAACGCACAGCTGTGATTTTGCATGCTTCCTTGAGGGGATTCTTTGAGGTGGGGGCAGAGCAAACACAAAAGGTCCCGTTAAAGGGGCTCTTAAGAAATGCGAAGCAGGTATGCGCCAGCCTCCCAGTCACTTCCTGAATGATGGTTTGGCATGAAAAACTCAAAAAAAATATGCAGGACACTTCAGCCTGGAACATGCTGCTAATTACCAAGCATAAATGGCCAGGGTCCTCTGTCCTCCAGAAGCAGCATTTTGTAGAGATCAGAGGGAGGCAGGAAAGTTCAATTCTTTTGGTGGAAAATTTAGTCTAGATTCAACTCCTTGTCCCCCTCCCCCAGCTGACACCTAAAAACCCCTTGTAGTTTCATGGTGTCTTTTTTTGTTCCATCAATGAAATGCTTCTCTCTTGCACGTACTTTTTAAGCAAAATGTTTCAGGGGGAAAAAGAAAAAAAGAAACTGTAACTATATATTCATTAAAACTGGCAGAGCAATTGGAAGCAGAAACATTTAATTTGTATTTTTGAAGGAAGGACATTTCAATTTGCTTGAATCGCTATAATAATAGATAAGTGTTTTATAGTAAGATTGCCTAAAGTGGTTTTCTTTGTTGCTAATGTGTAATGTTGCTCCATTATTTTTCTCGTGTAATGTAAAGGGTTGGACGCAAATGACAATCTGTTCATATAATGAAAAGTATAATTAAAATTGCATATATTGTTATGATAGTTGTCGTTAATCTGAATTGCACCCTTGGGCCGCTGGGCAAATTAATGCCCCTCCTCCTGAGGTTTCTAGATAAGTTCTTATGAAAGTTTGCAGAGGTTTCGTTTTAGGATGAATGGAATGCTATTAGTCATGCTAAACATCAGGGGCCCTGTTAGGTGTACACAAGGGTGGGAGAGGAGCCAAAGGTATAATAACCATCCTGTCCACTGAGAACTGCATCACAATGACTTGTATTTCTGTGAACTCTCATATACTTTCGGCATGTGGTTATAGCCCAATTTATTCTTTCTAACTTTATATCCTACCTTGGGGTGATTTTGTATTTCTCTCCCCACCTCCACTGTTTCAACCAGAAACTAATTTTACTTCTCCGCTGTGCAGATCAGTCTTGTGAGTCTTTATTTCTTGTCAATTTCTGTTTCCTCATACTGAATTTGTCCTGTAAAGTGTATGCATATTTTCAAGGTATTTAGCATCAATAAAGTAGACCTCACATGATGTACAATCATACCTATGAATACCATTTAAGTTGCAAAAGTGAAGAAGCACCTTCTTATAATTACATCTAGCTCATAAACTGGCCCCTTATCTTGAACCTTCTGACTTGGCTATGTCGATCCATGCTACTGTAATCTCCAGACTGGATTATTGCAACTCCAGACTGGATTATTGTTGATCATATGTGTGCTGGTGGAGCCTGGGAAAGGACGCCCACCTTCGTCGCCAATGTTAAGTCCGCCTGGGAACACACGAGGTCGGAGACGGAGTTCGAACAGCAACCGCTTTATTGTGAGAACAAGAACTGAACTAACTACAGTGACCAGACCCCTGCTTATATGCCCGCTTGGCCGCCTGCGGCCACTCCCCCCCGACCGTGATTGGGGGCGGGGAAAACCCCAGTAGCCAATGGGAACATACAGTTCAGGAGCCTTGGGGAACTCCAAGCTGCCCAGGGTTTCCCCTGATGCAATTACAAGGAGCTTCATTCCCTTGATTCAGTCATGCACACACATACATACATAACACCAGCCTCCAGGTGGGACCTGGGGATCCCCTGGAATTACAATTCCTCTCCAGACTACAGAGACCAGTTCCCCTGAAGAAAATGGATGTTCTGGAGGGGGGGGGCTCCATGGCACGGTGTGTTTAAAAATCTCGAGGGCTTTTAAATCTGGGATTTGTGCATTTGAATTCTGTGGTTTAACTTTGCTAATTGGTCTATTATAACTCATGCCTTTTCAACATGATTGCTGCGTTACTTCCTGGAGTCAAAGGAGATAAGGCAGGATGGAAATGTCTGACATAAATGAATGAATGAATAAAATGTACAACTTCTAAACACAATGCAGATAAACCTACAAACCCAGCAGTAAAAAAGCAGATCTCTGAAACCATACACAAAAATGTAAGTAGATGTAAAAAGTAATGAAATATGCAGAATGTTTCCTCATCCCTAACACTGTCACCCTCCAGTAGCAAACCCATTCCTTGTCTCAGGCAACTAGAGCCATTATGGTTGCCAACCTCCAGGTACTAGCTGGAGATCTCCTGCTATTACAACTGATCTCTAGCCAATAGAAATCAGTTCACCCGGTGAAAATGGCTGCTTTGGCAATTGGACTCTGTGGCATTGAAGTCCCTCCCCTCCCCAAACCGTCCCCTCCTCAGGCTCCGCCCCAAAAACCTCCTGCCGGGGGCAAAGAGGGACCTGGCAACCCCAAGAGCCATGCTCAAGATCTGGAGATGATGTGTACATGGAAGGGACAAGGTCAGTGAGCCCACCCCTCCCATCTACATGGCATGCATAGTGTCAAGTGTACAGGACTAGACAGCATACAATCGCCTGGGGGGTTGTGGGAGAATGATGCATGCATGCATGCACACTCTTACAAAAGTATGGAGGGCAGTTTGGGTGAGCAAAAGCTATGTAATAGCACACACAAAACTGGTCACCTGGGAAAAGTCAGTTATACCTGCATCGATGTTTGTGTGAGAGAATGCTATGTGTGCCAACATGTGTGTGGGCATGGATAAAATCTGTGATCAGCTCTTTGTGTGAGTGAACACTGTGGGCACACACAAAACATATAGTCCACCTGGGGAAGGTAATTCAGTTATTCTTGACAGTGGGCTGTTCGCTTGGTGGTTATAAAAGATGTTTTAAGGCTCATCTAGACAGAAACAGAGCCTTTGCATGTGTTTGTATAACATCTATCACAGTAAGGTCACATCCGAAAGAGAACCTCTGGGAATTGCTGCTATATAAATATTAAACCACAATAGATATTAACTCCCATTATTCAGCTTAAGGACAGCCATTTTTCTTCTCTGGTGTATCGGCAACCTTGACAGTCCCAGTTGGCAGCCACGGTTCACTATATCAGTCTCATTAATCAGATTCATCGGTTGTATTTTCAAGTCCGTAGTAGTTTTTCAAGCCATTTTGGAGTTACTTAAAACATGAAGATGACAGTCACAAAAGCTTTGCGCAAGAAGAAGAGCCTGGGGTATAAACTAATCTTTGCTTTTTCAGATGGGACTCCATGTACACACATATCGGACTTGATGACTGCCGATAATTAGCATGCCTGCAACAAGCTGTAACTTTTATTATCTGTGCCGCTTTTGGCAGAGTGAATACATCATTACCTGCACATCTAATAATGTGCAGTGCTACAATTCATTTTCCAAGCGGCTCCAAGTGGGCAGGAAAGCATTCTGACTTTTTATCATTTCTCTCCCCCACCCTTCGTTATTAGCATAGCAAAGGCAATCTTAAACACGGTCCAGAGTGGATAAGGCTTTGGATGGGCAACACACCAGTAATAGCTTTATATAAAGGCTGAATAATTTCGAAAAGAATGTAGCAAAAATGAATAGCTGTGTGATTATTATTTTCTTCAAGCTCTTGTAAGAATGTACAGGCAATGGGGAGGCATTCTTTACCTCTCGCTTCCCTGAGAGATGGAAAGTTCGAGCCAGCCATTGCAAGGTTGCTAAAAAAGGACAATGACGTCTGAAGGAGTCTTGGTGGAACTCTCTTTCTTGACAAATTTGCCCTCTGAGGAAGAAAGCAGCATCACCAAGACAGAATGAGTAACCCGTAAGGAATGAGACTGTTATTTACTGCATCCTAGAAAACAGAAGGAGCTCTCTCCTCACCCCAAAACAGTGTATTGATAAGTCCAGTTTATCACACGATAAGGATTGTCAAAAGTGAAGAGTTCCACGTTTGAGATTTTGTAATGAATAAGACTTCATAATTCGCAACATTGGAACCTCGTAGTCTGACTGATCAGGGGTCTTGAGTTGATATACAGAGCCAAGGTACACAGAGACAGAAGAGCAAGCCCCCCCCTGGCATGACCAGCTGTGCTGGTCCCACCCCTTCCTATGCATGTTTGCCCAAATGTGGACACAGCACCTGCACACATACAAATGATGCACATGCAAACTCTGTCCCTGTGATCGGGAACATTCATTCCTGAATATTCAGTATTATGAGGACAGAGTCTATATGCATATGTACAAGTCGGTGATGTGCCCACATGCAGTGAATATGCATAAGAAGAAGAGTTGCTTTTGATATGCCGATTTTCTCTACCACTTAAGGAAGAATCAAACCCTGGCTTACAATCACCTTCCCTTTCCCTCCCCACAACAGACACCCTGTGAGGTAGGTGATGCTGAGAGAGCTGTGACTAGTGCAAAGTCACCCAGCTGGCTTCATGTATAGGAGTGGGAAAGCAAATCCAGTTCACCAGATTAGCGCCTGCCGCTCATGGGGAGGAGTGGAGAATCAAACCTGGTTCTCCAGATTAGAGTCCACCGCTCCTAACCACTGCTCTTAACCACTACACTTACCCCTCTTCCCTCTCTGCTCCCATTTGCTTGGTATACTAATATGTCAGCTTGTGTCCTATGGCTCTACACTGCCAAATGTGAAGCCTTTCTCCAATGGAAGAGGCTCTTCTGCCGGAGGGAGGCTCCTTTGGGCAAGAGGAAGTCTTTAAACATAGGTGAATGGATGGGTGGGATACAAGCCATCATGTGCAGTCACTTCTCCTGCTCATGTTGGTCTTTTCCAGGGACTGGAAGTGCAGATATGGAAAAGAGCCAGATCATTTGCCTGGGCCATGCAACTAAGCCTTTCCATGGTTTCTCTCTCACAATATTAATAAGTTAGTTATTTGTACACAAGGCAACAGAGGCTCAGATTTACGGTTAGGGTAATGTCTGAAATTCCAGAGCTTAGCAATATCATGATTTCTCCTTTCATGGGCTTGCCAGCTGTAATCGGGACCAATGCATAATTTTTGAATACTGTGGTTATTACTGCTCTTGATTTTCAAGTTTTTTTAAAAAGCACATTTCAATCTGCGACATGTACATTTGAAACAATGTGCCACACATCATAAAACTGCGCTGTGTATTAAACCTCATCTTTGTGAGTCGGTATCAGTTTTCTAGGGTGTAAAGAGATGGGGAAAAATGAATTTTGTTGGAGCTGACTTTAGTTCGCTTTTGAAATAGCCTCTTGGGACACACTGCGACTGCAAACTTTTAGCTGCAAGGCAAGCTGACATCTGTTAAAAATTACCGCCTGATAAGACATAGGAACCAGATCCCAAAGTGTGTTCAGTAGTATGAAACATTTGTTTTTAATGTGTGTTTTTTAAGTGGACATGTAGATTGTCTGCTTAGAGTAGTTCTTTTGACAAGGGATTTCCTAGTGCTTTAAATGCCTTCTAAATTTCATTGTGATGTTGGCAATTTCAGATAGCTCGTAGCTTTGAGGTGAGAGAAACAATTCATTTTTAAATTAATTGCCCTGAGAATATTTTGGGAGTAGTTGAGTCCAGCTTTGGCTGTCAGCCAGGCCCCTCAAGCAGCTTTCTGTAGCCCCGCCACAGGGGCCAGCCATACTGCTTTGAAGGGTGGGGTCAGTGGGCCAGAGGACTGCAAGTTTCTATCTGATCTGCAGCTAGGGTTGCCAGCCTCCAGGCGGTGGCTGGAGATCTTCTACTATTACAACTGATCTCTAGGTGGCACAGATCAGTTCACTCAGAGAAAATGGCCGCTTTGGAAGGTGGACTCTATGGCATTATATTCCAATGAAGTCCTTCCCCTCCCCAAACCCCACCCTCCTCAGGCTCCACCCCCACATTTCCAGGTATTTCCCAACCTGGAGCTGGAAATGCCATTCATTTCCTTTATCCCTTAGAAGCTTCTTGATCCATTGATCTTGAGCAGCGTAATTTTAGATCTAATGTTTGAGGGCTATAAGGACTGAAATAAATCTTGCCACTGACAATATAGCCTTGGGATCCCTGTCACTTAATAAAAAAGCCATTATGTCAAACACAGAGGCATTAGATTTATATGTTAAAAGGGGAAAGATATAACATGATCTGAGTTCCTCATAAAAGTGGCATTCCAAGAGGGCATGAGCTAATGAATCGACAGAGCCAGAAGAGCAAGGCCAGGTCCTGTCTGGGTATGGTATATTCAAAATTCTGCCTTGCATGACCCCAGAGGGGTTTGCATTCAGTCTAGCTAAACAGAAGGCTCAAGAAAGACAAGGAGTTGTCAAATAATAAGTATAAGCGGGCAAACCGCATGGTGGTGGGGAAATGCCATTCACAGCTCAGGTTGAAAAGGAAGTGGCAAAGACCCACCGTCACGCCTCCATGCTTTTGAACTGTATTTCTGTTGTGGCTACCCATTGTTTACTATGTCCACAAGAGTCTGCTGGTTAATAGGGCCAGGAAGGAATTTTACCCAAGGCTCTTATTGGCAAATAGGTCCTGGTTTTTTTTTTTTTTTTGCTCCAGACAAAGAGTATCGATTGTGTACGTCTGATT